>NC_056728.1:552573049-552835549 GCF_019279795.1 Protopterus annectens
CAGCAAAAGTTACATCCTGTGTCTTGGCCAGTCTCCAATCAACCCAAGGCTGTCTCGTTGCCCTGCACTGTGAGACCCTGCATTGGTGGAACACTAAAGTCCTTAGAGCTACACTAGTTCCCCTCAGCAAAAGTTACATCCTGTGTCATGGCCAATCTCCAATCAACACAAGGCTGTCTCATTACCCTGCACTGTGAGACCCTGCATCGGTGGAACACTAAAGTGCTTTCAGCTACACTAGTTCCCCTAGGCAAAAGTTACATACTGTGTCTTGGCCAACCTCCAGTCAACCCAAGGCTGTCTCATTGACCTGCACTGTGAGACCCTACATCGGTGGAACACTAAAGTGCTTTCAGCTACACTAGTTCCCCTCAGCAAAAGTTACATCTTTTGTCTTGGCCAGCCTCCAATCAACCCAAGATTGTCTCATTGCCCTGCACTATGACTCCCTGCTTTCGGTGGAATACTAAAGTGATTTCAGCTACACTAGTTCTCCTCAGCAAAAGTTACATCCTGTGTCTTGGCAAACCTCTAATCAACCCAAGTCTGTCTCGTTGCCCTGCACTGTGAGACCCTGCATCGGTGGAACACAAAAGTGCTTTCAGCTACACTAGTTCCCCTCAGCAAAAGTTACATCCTGTGTCTTGGCCAATCTCAAATCAAACCAAGGCTGTCTCATTACCCTGCATAGTGAGACTTTGCGTCGGTGGAACACTAAAGTGCTTTCAGCTACACTAGTTCCCCTCAACAAAAGTTACATCCTGTGTCTTGGCCAACCTCCAATAAACCCAAGGCTCTTTCTTTGCCCTGCACTGTGAGACCCTGCATCAGTGGAACACTAAAGTGCTTTCAGCTACACTAGCTCCCCTCAGCAAAAGTTACACCCTGTGTCTTGACCAACCTCCAATCAACCCAAGGCTGTCTCATTGTCCTGCACTGTGAAACCCAATGTCAGTGGAACACTAAAGTGCTTTCAGCTACACTAGCTCCCTTTAGCAAAAGTTGCATCCTGTGTCTTGGCCATCCTCCAATCAACCCAAGGCTGTCTCGTTGCCCTGCACTGTCAGATCCTGCGTTGGTGGAACACTAAAGTCCTTAGAGCTACACTAGTTCCCCTCAGCAAAAGTTACATCCTGTGTCATGGCCAATCTACAATCAACACAAGGCTGTCTCATTACCCTGCACTGTGAGACCCTGCATCGGTGGAACACTAAAGTGCTTTCAGCTACACTAGTTTACCTCAGCAAAAGTTACATTCTGTGTCTTGGCCAACCTCCAATCAACCCAAGGCTGTCTCGTTGCCTTGCACTGTGATTCCTTGCATCGGTGGAACACTAAAGTGCTTTCATCTACACTATTTCCCCTCAGCAAAAGTTACATCCTGTGTCTTAGCCAACCTCCAATCAACCCACAGCTGTCTCATTGCCCTGCACTGTGAGACCCTGCATCAGTGGAACAGTAAAGTGCTTTTAGCTACACTAGTTCTCCTCAGCAAAAGTTACATCCTGTGTCTAGGCCAACCTCTGATCACCCCAAGGCTGTCGCCTTGCCCTGCATTGTGAGACCCTGCATCGGTGGAACACTAAAGTGCTTTAAGCTTCACTAGTTCCCCTCAGCAGATGTTAATTCCTATGTCTTGGCCAACCTCCAATCAACCCAAGGCTGTCTCGTTGCCCTGCACTGTGAGACCCTGCATCGGTGGAACACTAAAGTGCTTTCAGCTACACTAGTTCCCCTCAGCAAATGTTACATCGTGTGTCTTGGCCATCCTCCAATCAACCAAGGCTGTCTCGGTGCCCTGCACTGTGTGACTCTGCATCGGTGGAACACTAAAGTGCTTTCAACTACACTAGTTCCCCTCAGCAAAAGTTACATCCTGTGTCTTGGCCAACCTCCAATAAACCCAAGGCTCTCTCGTTGCCCTGCACTGTGAGACCCTGCATCAGTGGAACACTAAAGTGCTTTCAGCTACACTAGTTCCCCTCAGCAAAAGTTACACCCTGTGTCTTGGCCAACCTCCAATCAACCCATGGCTGTCTCATTGTCCTGCACTGTGAAACCCAACGTCGGTGGAACACTAAAGTGCTTTCAGCTACACTAGCTCTCCTCAGCAAAAATTACACACACACACACACACATATATATATATATATATATATATATATATATATTATATATATTTTATATATATAATATATATATATATATATATATATATATATATATATATATATATATATATATATATATATACATAGATATATGTGTGTGTGCGTGTGTGTGCGTGTGTGTGTATATACAGGTAGATAGTTATGTTTTGATGGTAAAACACTGTCAGGCAATGTAATGTGCTATATTTAAATGCTTTTTTTTTACTTAGCTTTTCTGCCTTGCTTCATAGGAATCCCCAGTAGTGTGCGTGCATTCCCCTGAGCAAAAGTTACATCCTGTGTCTTGGCCAATCTCCAATCAACCCAAGACTGTCTCATTGTCCTGCACTATGATACCCTGCTTTCGGTGGAATACTAAAGTGCTTTCAGCTACACTAGTTCTCCTCAGCAAAAGTTACATCCTGTGTCTTGGCCAACCTCTGATCACCCCAAGGCTTTCGCCTTGCCCTGCATTGTGAGACCCTGCATCAGTGGAACACTAAAGTGCTTTCAGCTACACTAGTTCCCCTCAGCAAAAGTTACACATTGTGTCTTGGCCAACCTCCAATCAACCCATGGCTGTCTCATTGTCCTGCACTGTGAAACCCAACGTCGGTGGAACACTAAAGTGCTTTCAGCTACACTAGCTCTCCTCAGCAAAAATTACACACACACACACACACATATATATATATATATATATATATATATATATATATATATATTTTATATATATATATATATATATATATATATATATATATATATATATATATATAAATATATATATATATATGTGTGTGTGTGTGTGTGTATGTATATACAGGTAAATAGTTATGTTTTGATGGTAAAACACTATCAGGCAATGTAATGTGCTCTATTTAAAGGCTTTTTTTCTTTTACTTAGCTTTTCTGCCTTGCTTCATAGGAATCCCCAGTAGTGTGCACGCATTCCCCTCAGCAAAAGTTACATCCTGTGTCTTGGCCAACCTCCAATCCACCCAAGGCTGTCTCATTGCCCTGCACTATGATACCCTGCTTTCGGTGGAACACAAAAGTGCTTTCAGCTACACTAGTTCCCCTCAGCAAAAAGTTACATCCTGTGCCTTGGCCAATCTCAAATCAAACCAAGGCTGTCTCATTACCCTGCAATGTGAGACTTTGCGTCGGTGGAACACTAAAGTGCTTTCAGCTACACTAGTTCCCCTCAACAAAAGTTACATCCTGTGTCTTGGCCAACCTCCAATAAACACAAGGCTCTCTCGTTGCCCTGCACTGTGCGACCCTGCATCACTGGAACACTAAAGTGCTTTCAGCTACACTAGCTTCTCTCAGCAAAAGTTACACCTTGTGTCTTGACCAACCTTCAATCAACCCAAGGCTGTCTCATTGTCCTGCACTGTGAAACCCAACGTCGGTGGAACACTAAAGTGCTTTCAGCTACACTAGCTACCCTCAGCAAAAGTTACATCCTGTGTCTTGGCCAGTCTCCAATCAACCCAAGGCTGTCTCGTTGCCCTGCACTGCGAGACCCTGCATTGGTGGAACACTAAAGTCCTTAGAGCCTACACTAGTTCCTCTCAGCAAAAGTTACATCCTGTGTCATGGCCAATCTCCAATCAACACAAGGCTGTCTCATTACCCTGCACTGTGAGACCCTGCATCGGTGGAACACTAAAGTGCTTTCAGCTACACTAGTTCCCCTTGGCAAAAGTTACATACTGTGTCTTGGCCAACCTCCAGTCAACCCAAGGCTGTCTCATTGACCGGCACTGTGAGACCCTACATCGATGGAACACTAAAGTGCTTTCAGCTACACTAGTTCCCCTCAGCAAAAGTTACATCTTTTGTCTTGGCCAACCTCCAATCAACCCAAGATTGTCTCATTGCCCTGCACTATGACTCCCTGCTTTCGGTGGAATACTAAAGTGATTTCAGCTACACTAGTTCTCCTCAGCAAAAGTTACATCCTGTGTCTTGGCAAACCTCTAATCAACCCAAGTCTGTCTCGTTGCCCTGCACTGTGAGACCCTGCATCGGTGGAACACAAAAGTGCTTTCAGCTACACTAGTTCCCCTCAGCAAAAGTTACATCCTGTGTCTTGGCCAATCTCAAATCAAACAAAGGCTGTCTCATTACCCTGCAATGTGAGACTTTGCGTCGGTGGAACACTAAAGTGCTTTCAGCTACACTAGTTCCCCCTCAACAAAAGTTACATCCTGTGTCTTGGCCAACCTCCAATAAACCCAAGGCTCTCTCATTGCCCCGCACTGTGAGACCCTGCATCATTGAAACAGTAAAGTGCTTTCAGCTACACTAGCTCCCCTCAGCAAAAGTTACACCCTGTGTCTTGACCAACCTCCAATCAACCCAAGGCTGTCTCATTGTCCTGCACTGTGAAACCCAATGTTGGTGGAACACTAAAGTGCTTTCAGCTACACTAGCTCCCTTCAGCAAAAGTTGCATCCTGTGTCTTGGCCAACCTCCAATCAACCCAAGGCAGTCTCGTTGCCCTGCACTGTCAGATGCTACGTTGGTGGAACACTAAAGTCCTCAGAGCTACACTAGTTCCCCTCAGCAAAAGATACATCCTGTGTCATGGCCAATCAACAATCAACACAAGGCTGTCTCATTACCCTGCACTGTGAGACCCTGCATCGGTGGAACACTAAAATGCTTTCAGCTACACTAGTTTACCTCAGCAAAAGTTACATTCTGTGTCTTGGCCAACCTCCAATCAACCCAAGGCTGTCTCGTTGCCTTGCACTGTGATTCCTTGCATCGGTGGAACATTAAAGTGCTTTCATCTACACTATTTCCCCTCAGCAAAAGTTACATCCTGTGTCTTGGCCAATCTCAAATCAAACCAAGGCTGTCTCATTACCCTGCAATGTGAGACTTTAGCCGGTGGAACACTAAAGTGCTTTCAGCTACACTAGTTCCCCTCAACAAAAGTTACATCCTGTGTCTTGGCCAACCTCCAATAAACACAAGGCTCTCTCGTTGCCCTGCACTGTGCGACCCTGCATCACTGGAACACTAAAGTGCTTTCAGCTACACTAGCTTCTCTCAGCAAAAGTTACACCTTGTGTCTTGACCAACCTTCAATCAACCCAAGGCTGTCTCATTGTCCTGCACTGTGAAACCCAACGTCGGTGGAACACTAAAGTGCTTTCAGCTACACTAGCTACCCTCAGCAAAAGTTACATCCTGTGTCTTGGCCAGTCTCCAATCAACCCAAGGCTGTCTCGTTGCCCTGCACTGCGAGACCCTGCATTGGTGGAACACTAAAGTCCTTAGAGCTACACTAGTTCCCCTCAGCAAAAGTTACATCCTGTGTCATGGCCAATCTCCAATCAACACAAGGCTGTCTCATTACCCTGCACTGTGAGACCCTGCATCGGTGGAACACTAAAGTGCTTTCAGCTACACTAGTTCCCCTCAGCAAAAGTTACATCTTTTGTCTTGGACAACCTCCAATCAACCCAAGATTGTCTCATTGCCCTGCACTATGACTCCCTGCTTTCGGTGGAATACTAAAGTGATTTCAGCTACACTAGTTCTCCTCAGCAAAAGTTACATCCTGTGTCCTGGCAAACCTCTAATCAACCCAAGTCTGTCTCGTTGCCCTGCACTGAGACCCTGCATCGGTGGAACACAAAAGTGCTTTCAGCTACACTAGTTCCCCTCAGCAAAAGTTACATCCTGTGTCTTGGCCAATCTCAAATCAAACAAAGGCTGTCTCATTACCCTGCAATGTGAGACTTTGCGTCGGTGGAACACTAAAGTGCTTTCAGCTACACTAGTTCCCCTCAACAAAAGTTACATCCTGTGTCTTGGCCAACCTCCAATAAACCCAAGGCTCTCTCATTGCCCCGCACTGTGAGACCCTGCATCATTGAAACAGTAAAGTGCTTTCAGCTACACTAGCTCCCCTCAGCAAAAGTTACACCCTGTGTCTTGACCAACCTCCAATCAACCCAAGGCTGTCTCATTGTCCTGCACTGTGAAACCCAATGTCGGTGGAACACTAAAGTGCTTTCAGCTACACTAGCTCCCTTCAGCAAAAGTTGCATCCTGTGTCTTGGCCAACCTCCAATCAACCCAAGGCTGTCTCGTTGCCCTGCACTGTCAGATCCTACGTTGGTGGAACACTAAAGTCCTCAGAGCTACACTAGTTCCCCTCAGCAAAAGATACATCCTGTGTCATGGCCAATCAACAATCAACACAAGGCTGTCTCATTACCCTGCACTGTGAGACCCTGCATCGGTGGAACACTAAAATGCTTTCAGCTACACTAGTTTACCTCAGCAAAAGTTACATTCTGTGTCTTGGCCAACCTCCAATCAACCCAAGGCTGTCTCGTTGCCTTGCACTGTGATTCCTTGCATCGGTGGAACACTAAAGTGCTTTCATCTACACTATTTCCCCTCAGCAAAAGTTACATCCTGTGTCTTGGCCAATCTCAAATCAAACCAAGGCTGTCTCATTACCCTGCAATGTGAGACTTTGCGTCGGTGGAACACTAAAGTGCTTTCAGCTACACTAGTTCCCCTCAACAAAAGTTACATCCTGTGTCTTGGCCAACCTCCAATAAACACAAGGCTCTCTCGTTGCCCTGCACTGTGCGACCCTGCATCACTGGAACACTAAAGTGCTTTCAGCTACACTAGCTTCTCTCAGCAAAAGTTACACCTTGTGTCTTGATCAACCTTCAATCAACCCAAGGCTGTCTCATTGTCCTGCACTGTGAAACCCAACGTCGGTGGAACACTAAAGTGCTTTCAGCTACACTAGCTACCCTCAGCAAAAGTTACATCCTGTGTCTTGCCAGTCTCCAATCAACCCAAGGCTGTCTCGTTGCCCTGCACTGCGAGACCCTGCATTGGTGGAACACTAAAGTCCTTAGAGCTACACTAGTTCCCCTCAGCAAAAGTTACATCCTGTGTCATGGCCAATCTCCAATCAACACAAGGCTGTCTCATTACCCTGCACTGTGAGACCCTGCATCGGTGGAACACTAAAGTGCTTTCAGCTACACTAGTTCCCCTCAGCAAAAGTTACATCTTTTGTCTTGGCCAACCTCCAATCAACCCAAGATTGTCTCATTGCCCTGCACTATGACTCCCTGCTTTCGGTGGAATACTAAAGTGATTTCAGCTACACTAGTTCTCCTCAGCAAAAGTTACATCCTGTGTCTTGGCAAACCTCTAATCAACCCAAGTCTGTCTCGTTGCCCTGCACTGAGAGACCCTGCATCGGTGGAACACAAAAGTGCTTTCAGCTACACTAGTTCCCCTCAGCAAAAGTTACATCCTGTGTCTTGGCCAATCTCAAATCAAACAAAGGCTGTCTCATTACCCTGCAATGTGAGACTTTGCGTCGGTGGAACACTAAAGTGCTTTCAGCTACACTAGTTCCCCCTCAACAAAAGTTACATCCTGTGTCTTGGCCAACCTCCAATAAACCCAAGGCTCTCTCATTGCCCCGCACTGTGAGACCCTGCATCATTGAAACAGTAAAGTGCTTTCAGCTACACTAGCTCCCCTCAGCAAAAGTTACACCCTGTGTCTTGACCAACCTCCAATCAACCCAAGGCTGTCTCATTGTCCTGCACTGTGAAACCCAATGTCGGTGGAACACTAAAGTGCTTTCAGCTACACTAGCTCCCTTCAGCAAAAGTTGCATCCTGTGTCTTGGCCAACCTCCAATCAACCCAAGGCTGTCTCGTTGCCCTGCACTGTCAGATCCTACGTTGTTGGAACACTAAAGTCCTTAGAGCTACACTAGTTCCCCTCAGCAAAAGATACATCCTGTGTCATGGCCAATCAACAATCAACACAAGGCTGTCTCATTACCCTGCACTGTGAGACCCTGCATCGGTGGAACACTAAAATGCTTTCAGCTACACTAGTTTACCTCAGCAAAAGTTACATTCTGTGTCTTGGCCAACCTCCAATCAACCCAAGGCTGTCTCGTTGCCTTGCACTGTGATTCCTTGCATCGGTGGAACACTAAAGTGCTTTCATCTACACTATTTCCCCTCAGCAAAAGTTACATCCTGTGTCTTAGCCAACCTCCAATCAACCCACGGCTGTCTCATTGCCCTGCACTGTGAGACCCTGCATCAGTGGAACAGTAAAGTGCTTTTAGCTACACTAGTTCTCCTCAGCAAAAGTTACATCCTGTGTCTAGGCCAACCTCTGATCACCCCAAGGCTGTCGCCTTGCCCTGCATTGTGAGACCCTGCATCGGTGGAACACTAAAGTGCTTTCAGCTTCACTAGTTCCCCTCAGCAGATGTTACATCCTATGTCTTGGCCAACCTCCAATCAACCCAAGGCTGTCTCGTTGCCCTGCACTGTGAGACCCTGCATCGGTGGAACATTAAAGTGCTTTCAGCTACACTAGTTCCCCTCAGCAAACGTTACATTGTGTGCCTTGGCCATCCTCCAATCAACCCAAGGCTGTCTCGGTGCCCTGCACTGTGTGACTCTGCATCGGTGGAACACTAAAGTGCTTTCAGCTATACTAGTTCCCCTCAGCAAAAGTTAAATCATGTGTCTTGACAAACCTCTAATTAACCCAAGCCTGTCTCGTTGCCCTGCACTGTGAGACCCAGCATCGGTGGAACACTAAAGTGCTTTCAACTACACTAGTTCCCCTCAGCAAAAGTTACATCCTGTGTCTTGGCCAACCTCCAATAAACCCAAGGCTCTCTCGTTGCCCTGCACTGTGAGACCCTGCATCAGTGGAACACTAAAGTGCTTTCAGCTACACTAGTTCCCCTCAGCAAAAGTTACACCCTGTGTCTTGGCCAACCTCCAATCAACCCATGGCTGTCTCATTGTCCTGCACTGTGAAACCCAACGTCGGTGGAACACTAAAGTGCTTTCAGCTACACTAGCTCTCCTCAGCAAAAATTACACACACACACACACACACACACATATATATATATATATATATATATATATATTATATATATATATATATATATATATATATATATATATATATATATATATATATATGTGTGCGTGTGTGTGCGTGTATATACAGGTAGATAGTTATGTTTTGATGGTAAAACACTGTCAGGCAATGTAATGTGCTATATTTAAATGCTTTTTTTTTTATTTAGCTTTTCTGCCTTGCTTCATAGGAATCCCCAGTAGTGTGCGTGCATTCCCCTGAGCAAAAGTTACATCCTGTGTCTTGGCCAATCTCCAATCAACCCAAGACTGTCTCATTGTCCTGCACTATGATACCCTGCTTACGGTGGAATACTAAAGTGCTTTCAGCTACACTAGTTCTCCTCAGCAAAAGTTACATCCTGTGTCTTGGCCAACCTCTGATCACCCCAAGGCTTTCACCTTGCCCTGCATTGTGAGACCCTGCATCAGTGGAATACTAAAGTGCTTTCAGCTACACTAGTTCCCCTCAGCAAAAGTTACACCCTGTGTCTTGGCCAACCTCCAATCAACCCACGGCTGTCTCATTGTCCTGCACTGTGAAACCCAACGTCGGTGGAACACTAAAGTGCTTTCAGCTACACTAGCTCTCCTCAGCAAAAATTACACACACACACACACACACACACACATATATATATATATATATATATATATATATATTATATATATATGTGCGTGTATATACAGGTAGATAGTTATGTTTTGATGGTAAAACACTGTCAGGCAATGTAATGTGCTATATTTAAATGCTTTTTTTTTTACTTAGCTTTTCTGCCTTGCTTCATAGGAATCCCCGGTAGTGTGCGTGCATTCCCCTTAGCAAAAGTTACATCCTGTGTCTTGGCCAATCTCCAATCAACCCAAGACTGTCTCATTGTCCTGCACTATGATACCCTGCTTTCAGTGGAATACTAAAGTGCTTTCAGCTACACTAGTTCTCCTCAGCAAAAGTTACATCCTGTGTCTTGGCCAACCTCCAATCAACCCAAGGCTGTCTCATTGTCCTGCATTGTGAGACCCTGCATCGGTAATATACTAAAGTGCTTTCAGCTACACTAGTTCTCCTCAGCAAAAGTTACATCCTGTGTCTTGGCCAACCTCTGATCACCCCAAGGCTGTCGCCTTGCCCTGCATTGTGAGAACCTACATCGGTGGAACACTAAAGTTCTTTCAGCTACACTAGTTCCCCTCAGCAAAAGTTACATCCTTTGTGTTGGCCATCCTCCAATCAACCCAAGGCTGTCTCGTTGCCCTGCACTGTGAGACTCTGCATGGGTGGAACACTAAAGTGCTTTCAGCTACACTAGTGTATTTTAGAGTTGTATTTAATCTCTCCTCCAAACTGAAGACTATTTCCCCTTTCACTGTATGCATGCACACTACTGGCCCACTCCCCCCATTTCCTCTCTTCCTATAGTACTCCTCGGTCAATTACTTAAAACTACTTTCTCTTGGAAAAAGTTTACCTATGTACCTGCAGCCCATACTTCTTTTGTTGTTGCAGAAGTGGTGGTCCTTTTCACCACTCTGTACTAGATTAGTAGCATAACATTTGTAGTTATTAGGTAAATACTGCACAACACTGACCTGCAATTAACTTAGCTTGGTTTGCCTGTTTTCTTTTTAGCAGCTGGCTTAGTCCAGTTTTCTGACTCTCATCCTTGCATTACTTTGTGTCTATCCCTTCCCCCACCTTGACCCTGCACACCTCCCCACCCACTCCTGCTTAATTACAGTGGTAACAAAAGCCTGATGTAGAAAGGCACCATCTTTTGACTTAGCTTTTCTGCCTTGCTTCATAAAAATCCCCAGTAATGTGCTCGCATATAAGTACTACCTGGTATTGTTTTTGTTTGTGACTCTTACTGCTATTTTTGAGAAGTTTCACACATGTTATGTATTTTTTGTCATGTATAACAGCTCTATCTGGTCACTTGTTTTCTGGAGTTGCATTTCCAGAGGGTTTTTGTTATTTTTTCCTTTACTCTATTTGCCCTGCATATGAGTGTTTTTGTTGTGCCAGTATATAATTGTATTTATGGCATATTGCGAATTTAAATAACAGGTAAAAAGTTGCTTTATTCAATAATGTGATTACTGTCACCTGCTATGTGTACTTTTAGATCGGTAACCTGTTTGGCAATTAGAGTAGAAGTTATTGTAACCTCCGAGGGATACAACTGACGTTGTATCTGCATAACATCATTGTTATTTCTGACTATTAGCTGGAGAATGTAGCATCTTACTAGTTACTTGTTTCTGTAGCACACCACTGATTACTGACTTTTAGTGCAGAATGTTAAACTGTGTGTGGCATCTTAGAAGTTACTTGTGTTTCTGTAGCATACCACTGTTGTTCCTGACTTTTAGTGGAGAATGCTAAATAGTGTGTAGCAGCTTAGTAGTTACTATTTTTGTCTTCATAATCTTTATAACAATACATAATCGTGTAGTGCATGTTATAATAGCCTGGTATCAACTGCAGTTACCTTTTTGTTTTTTTTTTCTCTGCTATCCTTGCATTTTGTGTTGTTCATAGAATTTTGCTGTTTCTTACAATGTATGCTGCTCTACCCCTACCTACTGGTCACCCCCCCATTTCTCTCTTTCTATAGTACTCCTAGGTCAATTACTTAAAACTACTTTCTCTTGGAAAAAGTTTACCTATGTACCTGCAGCCCATACTTCTTTTGTTTTTCCCTGCTGAAGTGGTGGTCATTTTCACCACTCTGTACTAGATTAGTAGTATAACATTTGTAGTTATTAGGTAAATATTGCACAACACTGGCCTGCAATTAACTTAGCTTGGTTTTCCTGTTTTCTTTTTAGCAGCTGGCTTAATCCTGTTTTCTGACTCTCAACCTTGCATTACTTTGTGTCTATCCCTTCACCCACCTTGACCCTGCACACCTCCCCATCCACTCCTGCTTAATTACAGAGGTATCAAAAGCCTGATGTAGAAAGGCACCATCTTTTGACTTAGCTTTTCTGCCTTGCTTCATAGGTATCCCCAGTAGTGTGCTTGCATGCAAATTGCCCACTGCCCTCTAGATGGCTTCATACTATTAGTGCATCCAAGTGCCCCACCTGCACACTAGGTGGCTCTATACTATTAACTTTAGGGTCTCTAAATCCTTTTACATCTTTTTCATTGAATCCCCCTAACACAGTTCTTATTCATCTCTTTGTTATTGTTCTCTCTCACACTGTGGCCCAGTTTAACCATAGAAAAAAATTCCTTATATCACTCTGCTGTAATCCCACTTATTTTTTAAGCCTCTTACCTTCTTATATATCTCAACACACTTACTTTCAGACTTCAGCACTCCATTGATCTCTTTGATCTGCTTCTTCTTTTGGCTCTACTGGCTCCATTCCCCTACCCTGCCCCCAATTCCCACACGCCCCCTGGTGTCCTACACTTATTATCACCTTACCACTCCCCCTCATCTGACACCACTCCCACTCATCAATCAGCATTAACCAATCACTCACACGACCCAGCCCTATTACTCCAACTCTCTCCAGTCTCTCACTATATGCTAATTATAAACATCCCAAACTCTATTTTAAACAAGCATTACTCAAATACCCCTACAATGCCTCCAAATACTTTTAATAAATCTTCAAACTCAAAGCCTATTTACTGCCTAATACCCCCACTTATAATTCTTTGTCTTCTCACAGCCTATGAATACCAACCCCTCCCTGGCACCCACTATCCTAGAATCCAAACCAGTACTACTAATCAGCCACATAATTCTAACCAACCACTACCCCACCTCTTATCAAAGTCTTCTAATGCAAAAACTCAACATCCCATTCGTGCTTCATATATTAATCCTAGAACTAAATACTACCACAAACTCTTATTAAAACTCCAGAAACTTTCTGTTATATTACTGCCTAACCTCACAGTGGATGGTGATATCCACCCTAACCCAGGTCCAACCCCACCTGTTACTATCAGCCCCACAAATAACACTCAAATAATACCCCAAACTCACTCCTAGTGTGTCACCTAAACATTAAAAGTATAAACAACAAACTTCACTACTTACATGCCCTCCTAGATGTCCACTCCCCTGATATACTATGCCTTACCGAGACCTGTCTCAAGCCTACTACCATTGATAATGAGATTATACCCCCAGGGTACAATATATTAAGACTTGATCATGTCTCTAAGAAAGAGGGGGGTAGCCATCTTGTATAAATCTACTCTGGAAGTATCGAAAGCTAGTACCCCAAATGCCTTGTTTACTAACAATGCAGAAATACTCATCACAAAGGTCCAACTCAACAAATGCAAATCTATAAACATTGCATGTATCTATATTCCCCCAGATGACAACACAAATACCTTGGAGGGTATCCTTCAGTGGCTCTCCACTAATGGACCCCAGGAAACTATTATTCTCAGGGATGTTAATATCGACTGGAATACTTGCTCTTCAGACTTCCCCTCCACCCAAATAAATTTGCATGGCTTCTTCCAGATGATATCTTCCCCAACCAGAATCAATAAGCCTAACAAAAAAGAAAGTATCCTAGACTGGATATTAATAAACAACCTACCCCAGATATATAAAGCAGGCACCCTACCTGAGGACTTTAGTGATCACTTCCTGACCTATATAATCAGGAAAAGAAATGACATCCCTCAACAATCTTCCTTTAAAACCATTAGAAGTTGTAAGAACTTTATTCAGATTAAATTTAAGAATGAACTTACACATTGGACTGGTTCAACCTATGGCTACTTCCACTAGATGAAGCGGTCTCATACTTTAACTCTACATTTCTTGCTATCCTGGATAACCATGCTTCCCCATGCACTATCAGAACCAATAACAAAGTAGCACCATGGCTGTCCAATGATACAAGACAAAAAATTATTAGCAGAAACAAAGCATGGACCTCCTGGAGAACTGCCAAGTCCCCAAAAGACCACTTTATATATAAACAGCTGAGTAATTATGCAAAAAAGTCTGTTATGCTAGACAAAAAGAATTACTACTGTAATCTGCAAGAAAAGCACCAAAATCAACCACAAAAATTCTGGTCAGGCATAAACAAACCTCCACCCAGGCCAATCAACTACCCCTATCTCCTTAACTACCCTCCAGCAACCTCCTAAAATTGTTGCTAAAACCTTTAACACTTTTTTTTACAGAAACTGTGCAATCCCTAGCCAGTAAGCTATCTCCCTATCCCCCACCAACCCCACACCTGATAATAAGATCCCCTTTAAGCTTGATCCAGTACCAACATCTTTTAAGTTCTTACTTAAAAAACTGAAACCCACCACCCTTTCAGCAGACCTACTACCTGCAGAATATCTCCAAAAAGGCACTAATGAAATAGCGTAACCTATATCAATTTTAATCAATAGAACTATCCATGAAGCCTATATTCCCCACATCTGGAAAATCTCCCACATTGTTCCTCTTCATAAAGGGGGAGATACAACTGAACTTTCAAATTATAGGCCTATAGTCATTCTGTCTCCCTTGGCTAAAATAAAGGAAAAATGTATCCACAAGCAATGTCTTGCCTATCTGAATCAAAACACTCTCCTAACCACCTCTCAGCATGGATTTAGACCTTGTCATAGTACAACCTCAGCTGTTCTCTCCTTCTCCCATACAATAAATCAAAACCGTAATGACAACAAGCTCTCCTCAGCCCTCTTCCTTGACCTATCCAAGGCATTTGATATGGTAAATCACCAGCTACTCTTAAACACATTAAAATCACTCTCCATAGATAACCTAGCAATTACCTGGTTTCATTCTTACCTAAGTGGCAGACAACAAGTTGTACTATGGAAGAATAACCTATCGTCCCTTTTACCAGTCACCCTTAGAGTCCCACAGGGATCTATATTAGGTCCCCTCCTATTCTCCATATTCATTAATGACCTGTACAAAGTCATCCCTGATGCAACTTGTACTCAGTATGCAGATGACTCAACCCTAATCTGCTCTGCCACCTCCCCCACAGATTTACAATCCTTGTCCCAAATCACTTTCAACAAAGTAGAGAACTGGCTCACTGGTTGCCAACTACTATTTAACCCAAATAAAACCAAACTATTACTATTCTTCCTCACTTGCAAGGTCTACTCACCACCTCTCACCATAATATCTAACAATGGTACCATAATTTCCCCAGAACCTAGTACTAAACTACTGGGAGTGATCATCGACAACAACCTCAAGTTTGATGCTCACATTGGCAAAACTATTAAAACAGTTAATAAAAAATTAGGCTCTTTATACAGAATTAAACCATTCCTAACCCCATCTGCTAGAACTTTTATTGCCCGTACACATCTGCTATCGTCCCTTCTTTATGCCTCACCCATCTTCCTAAAATTAAGCAAATCAAACCTCAATAAATTAACTAGGTGCTACAATAACATTGCCAGATTTGCCACAGGATCAGCTTATAGAACCCATCACTGCCTTAACCTTCAATCATTAGACTGGCTTGAACTATCCTATCAACTGCAATATAACCAACTATTAGTTGTTCACAAAATCCTCTACAAACCAGACAGTACACTCATACTGAAAAATATTATTACCCCCTGCAGTAACCTAAAATTCCTTCGCTCTTCCAAAAAATTGCTAGTGCAAACTGTTAAAACCAAAAATTCAGCTGGTGAATCACTATTCTCCAACTCTGCTTTTAAAAACTGGAACCTACTTCCTGCTGAACTCACCACTGACCCCTTCTTATCCCAATTCAAAAAATCCCTTAGGAAATACATAAAAAAGCAGTGGCTTTGTCCCTGTACAAACCCTGACTAACCCCCACTCAAACATAAATCATAAATGAGAACCTCATTACAGGAATAAAACTCTGACTCTCTAACTGTTTAAAATTCTGTGTATCACCCACCTACCGGAAAGATTTAAAGTTAACACTACACCATGTATGATAATAAGAAGTTATGTACCTACCATAACGTTCCATATTAGTTGTCTTCTTCTCGCCTTCTTTCTTGCTGGTTGGGTTCGGAGCCGAGGATCGGCCATCTTCAAAAGCTCAAGAGCTGCTTACTAGCTCGAGGCCCCCCTATATCCCATGATGCCTGGTGCTAGATACCCAGATCTCGTTTGGTAAACCTAACTACAGACATAATAATAACAATTATAATAATAATAATACAGTAAACTGTAGTAGGATGCATGAACCTACTGGAGAGACTGATAGTGAGAAGTAATAGCCAGAGAAGACTCAGCCAGTGATAAAAAAACATAAGGAACTCTTCTCGGTCTACTAGGATACGGTGGTGGAAGGTGGGATGCAAGAAAGAAGGTGAGAAGAAGACACCTAACATGGAACGTTATGGTAGGTACATAGCTTCTTAATGTTAAATTGTCTATCTCACCTTCATTCTTGCTGGTTGGGCAGCATCCCTAGCACCTCAATCCTGGGTGGCTCATCGGAACAGACTCTTCGGAACACTGGAACCAAAATCAGCTCTGCTCCTGGTGGCCACATCCAGCTTATAATGTGAAATGAAGGTATGAGGATTGGCCCATGTAGCTGCCGCACAAATAGTTTCTATTGGCAATCTTGCCTGAAAGGCCACTGAAGTAGCTAGAGCTCTAGTGGAGTGACCTTTTGGTTTAGCAGGAAGCTCTTTATTCCTTAACTGATATATAAATGTAATAATAGATGTCAACCACCTAGATAAGGTTACTTTCGAGACTGGTATACCTTGTTTATCCTCATCATAGGACAGGAGCAACTGGTCTGATTTTCTGATTTGCTTGGTTCTATGCAAGTAAAAGCATAATTGTCTATGAACGTCTAACTGATGTAACTTGTATTCCGCTTTGTTGGAATAATTTGGAAAAAAACACAGGTAGGTCAATGGACTGATTCAAATTATTATCAGAAGTAACCTTTGGAAGAAAGAAAGGGTTAGTCTGAAGAGAAACTCTATCATTGTGAAAAACTAGGTAAGGAGGACGAACACAAAGAGCCTGAAGTTCAGAAACTCTTCTAGCCGATGTAATTGCAACCAGAAGAAGGGATTTCCAAGAAAGAAACTTCAAAGAACAAGAAGCTGCAGGTTCAAAGGGGGGCAGTATCAGGGAAGCTAAAATCAAATTCAGATCCCACGGAGGAGGGGGATCTCTTACTGGGGGCCTGAGTAGAGTGGTCCCTTTAAGAAAGGCTTCACAAAGCTTATGGGACATGATGCTTGTATCAGATAGGCCCGTATGAAAGTTTGAAATTGCAGCTAGTTGAACTCTAATCGTGGCAGAAGAGGATCCAGCTCGAAAAAGTTCTGCTAGAAATTCTAAAATATGGTGCACAGGGGCTGAAAAGGGATCTATATTCCTGGTCTCTGCCCATAAGGATAAACGTTTCCACTGACTAGCATAAGTTTTTCTAGTGGTAGACTTATGCGAGGATAAGATGATTTCACGCACCGAGTGGGAGATGTTCGGAAGCCTGGCTAAGGTCGGAAGTGGAACAACCAAGCAGTGAGCTGGAGAGATTGAAGAGATTTGTGCAGCCCACCTGAGTGATGGATCAGGAGGTCTGGAAGTGGGTCTAGGGTCCAGGGCTGCTCCAGAAGGTGATGATGCAGGAACGGGAACCAAATTTGTCGAGGCCAGTAAGGGGCAATGAGGATCATCTTGCATCCCAATGTGGTAGCTTTCTGTATTAGTTTGGGAATCAGGGGAAATGGAGGGAATGCATAAAGAAGTCCCTGAGACCAATCGTGAACTAGAGCATCTCTGGGGAAGTGTCTGGGAAGAGGGAGGAGAGAGAAGAAATTGTCACACTTGCTGTTGAAGGGGGTGGCAAAAAGGTCACAGCAAGGCTGACCCCATTTGCGGAAGATTTTTTCCACCACAGTCTGATTGAGAGACCACTCATGAGGCATGAGAATTGCTCTGCTCAGCCTGTCTGCTATAACGTTGGACTTCCCAGGAATGTGCACTGCTATCAGAAACCATTGGGAAGCGATCGCCCACTGCCAAAGTCTGAGTGCTTCTCAACATAAGGGGTAGGACTTGGTTCCGCCCTGCTTGTTGATGTACCATACTACTGACATATTGTCTGTTTGAATTGCAATGGTCCCGGTGAGAAGAGTTCTGAAGAGCTTGCAATGCTAAATGCACGGCCCTCATCTCCAAGACGTTGATATGCAGATGGTACTCGTGAGGCTGCCAGGTGCCTTGGACTGTTCTGCCCTGAAAATGCCCCCCCACCCGATCAGGGAGGTGTCCGTGGTCACTGTAGCTACTGGAGGAGGAAGAACAAATGGTCTGCCCTGGTGTAATGATGGGGAAACCATCCACCAAACAATTTGTTTTTTGCATGACTGTGTGATCATTATCATGTGAGACATTCGGAGTTGCTGGAAGGACCATTGTGTGAACAGCATCCACTGAAGAATCCTCATGTGAAAATGTGCAAGGGGGACTAGTATGATAGCCGCTGCCATGAGACCCAATATTCTTAGGGCGAATCTGGCCTGAATTTTTTTGCATCCTAATAAGACCTGCACATGTCATCGAATGTCTAACACTCTGTCTACTGGAATTCTCGCTGACATGTCCTTGTATTTAAGTTTGCGACTCTAAAGGTGATAGATTGACAAGGTGACAATGCAGACTTTTCGAAATTTATTGTGATGCCTAATTTGGAGCAAGTTTGGATGGTGTAGTCTCTGGCTCGCAGCAGGAGATGCCTGGTGGTTGCAGTAAGGAGCCAGTCATCTAAATATGGAAACACCTGGAATCCTTGCCATCTCAGGTGAGTGGTAACTACTACCAAACATTTGGTGAACACCCTGGGGGCTGTGGTGAGACCAAAGGGCAGAGCTCTGAACTGATAATGACTGGCTCCCAGCCAGAAGGGGAGGAATCTTCTGGAGCGTCTGTCCATTTTGATATGGTAGTACGCATCCTGAAGATCTATGGAGCACATCCAATTGTCCTGACCCAGAAAGGGTAAAATGGACAGTATCGTGACCATCCAGAACTTTGTTCTTTGAACAGACCTGTTTAGTCTTCTGAGATCCAGAATGGGTCTCCAAGCCCCTGTTTTTTTTGGTACCAGAAAGAACCTTGAGTAAATTCCGGATCCTTGCTGGTCTGCTGGGACTGACTGGATGGTTCTTTTTCTTAGCAGTTTTGAAATTTCTTGAACTGCTTGATCCCTTAGATTGGGTGGAACATCTGTAAGGGATTTGTTGGGAATGTGTGGAGTGCGAAGGAAGGGGATTTTGTAGCCTTCGGATATGATAGACAATACTGATTTGTCTTGTGTTATACTTTGCCAGGCTTTTGGGTACAGCGATAATCTTCCCCCAACTGCCTCCGAAGGTGGACAGCCGGGCAGCACTTCAGGGATGCTGGAAGGGCTTGTCGGAGAAAGATTCTCTTTGGCGCTGATTTTGTGGACCCCCTCTGCCCCTAGAGCGGCATCTATTGTTGTTCCCTCCTCTGCCCCTGGGGGGGAACTCTCCACGTGTGTCAGGCACGGCTCCCTGGGGTTGCTGAAACCACATTTTCCCACTCTTCTGACCCTTGGGATATGGTCTTGAAGGAGTAGAAAAACAGACTCCCACAGCAGAGAGAGTCTTGCCTTCCTGCTCACACCTGGTAAGGGTATCCTTCACCTGTGGTCCAAACAGAACAGAACCATCAAAGGGGGTGTTGGTGAAAGACACCCTAAAGAGTTCCGCAAAGTTGCATAACCGCATCCAAGCTTGCCTCCTCAAAGCCACACCTGTGCCTGCAACCCTACTTGTGCCATTGGCTGCATAAGAGATGAGCCGCATGGAGGAGTTTACTACCGAATTAAGAGTTGCCAGCTGGGAGGCAACCTTAGCCTGGGCCCTGCAGCTGATGGATCTTGAAGGGTATCTCCTAGCTCTTTAAGGAGATCCCTTTGAAGGCAGGTAAAGTGGCACAAATAGTTCAGAGACCTCATGGAGAAGGTAGCTGAGGAAAACATCTGCTTCCCATATCTGTCCATTGTCCTAGATTCCTTATTAGGGGGATGGACAGACGAAGAAGTTTCAGCCAACTCCTTTTTAGTGGCCACTGCTACCACCATGGCATCAACGGGAACACCCTTGGTCAGAAATTGCTTGTCTTGTGGGGCAGTAATAACTTTTGTGGGCCTGCGGGGAATTGGTTCCATTGTGGCTGGAGCTGACCACACCTTTCGAGCCACCACAGACATCAGTGGATTGAAAGGCAGAGACACCCAGGAGGTGGAGGGTCGGGATCCAAATGTGTCCAGGAATACCGACTCATCCTCCGAAGGGTTAAGGGTAGTCAAGTTCCCCCTCTGCCTAAGTATCTCAAGGATGCCTGAGAAGGAGACGTCCTCAGAGGGGGATCTTGGGGACCCTTCCAATTCCTCCAAGTTGGTATCTGAAATGACAGACTCAGGGGAGTCAACATGCTTCCTCTTGCATTTCCTCTTTCGAGGGGGCTCCTCTGAATGAATGAGGGAGGCCTCGGAAGAGGAAGATACACCCAATGGGGTGCCCTGGAGTGCTTGTTCCCCACGCTTGGGGTCTGAAGGAGGGGCAGAGGCAGGAGCAGGCACCATGGGGGGAGGAGCCGATGATGCTGACCGTGAGGCTGACTCAGATGCCAGCACACTCCTCATGACCTGGAAGGCACCTCTTCCCAATATCGGAGAAGGCTCTGGCTCTGAAGAGACTGGGATCCTTCCCAGCACCAAGAGAGATGGCTCCAAAGCTGATGTAGGAGCCGAACTCACCTGCACCAAAGCTCCAAGAGGTAGAATGGGGTCGGACAAGGGTCCGATGCCACTCGCCCCATCGGAGCTGATGAGGGAGTCCCGGCGCCCAGTTCCCTCCAAGGACAGCACTATGGAAGAGATCAGAGCCGATGATGGAACCGAAAGGGGAGGTATCGGTGCCGACTGTCCCACGATCCCAGCCTTAGCATGCTCCAGCTCCGAACTCAAGGGATGAGTCGAAGGAGAAACTACTGCAGAGACAGGTAGAGCTGAACTCTGATGAGGGAGGCTGGATAGCATTTTAGCCACGGCCTGCGATTTTAAAAGCCTGCTCACCACTCTCTCCAAATCATGGTCAGATAGTCTAGACAACCGAGAAGAGTGGGATCGATGACTTCACTCCGATTGCAACAAGGGCGACCCTGGAGCCGAGTGTATCGACTCCAAGGATGGTGATCTGGAGCGTTTTTGACTCCCTGACGGTTCCGACAGAAGAGTCGGGGCCGACTGGGAGATAGGTACTTCGGCTCCAGTCGGAGCCAAAGTTGGCTTGGAGACAGGTACTTCAGTTCCAGCCAGAACCGAAGTTGAAGCAGACGCCACACCCAATGACGGCTCCGAACTGGGAGCCGGCGGCTTCGATGGCTTGGAAGGTTTCACTGACTGAGCCTTGGCCGGTGAACCTTCAGGTTTAAGCAAACCCCTAAGGATAAGCTTATTCCTACGCTCCTGCAAGACTCTTGGACTAAAGGCGTAACACACCAAACAAGAGTCCTGCAGGTGTAGGGCGCCCAAGCAACAGACACAAGAAGTGTGACCATCTGTCAGTGACATTTTCTGACAGCATGTGTCACACTTCTTGAATCCAGACACTTTCGTGTCTTTAGACATTCCTGTAAAGGAAAAATCAAAATACAAAGAAAGAGTACAAAGGGAAGTAGGTAACTAGAAAAAAACACACACAGTCCACACAAGTTACCACACCCTAACAGCACAAACAATCTATAATATAAAAAAATCTAAATGGGCCTACAAACTACCACAATTTCTAATGAAAAAAATTTCCTACCTTAAAAAAGGAAACAAGGAAAAGCCTCTAACTAAAATGGCTTACCTTAAAAAGGAAAATGGGAGTGGAGGAGGGAGGGGAAAACTCTCTAAGAAGAAAACGAGTTCTTAAGGGGGGAAATAAACACTAACAAATACCACAAATCCTACAACTATGTATGAACACTAAGTATTCTAACTAATAATATACAAAAAGTTCCTAAATATATATCAATAAAGTGGAAAAAATACGACCTGAGCCAGTAAATGCAACCTCTTAGCAGAAGCGGCAAACGAGATCTGGGTATTTAGCGCCAGGCATCATGGGATATAGGGGGGCCTCGAGCCAGTAAGCAGCTCTCAAGCTTTTGAAGATGGCCGAGTCAGAGCCGAGGATCGGCTCCGAACCCAACCAGCAAGAATGAAGGTGAGATAGACAACTTAACATCCACCTTTAATATTATGTGTTTTCCTTTTTCAGAGGAAATCTTTAACTATTTCTTTCTCAGCTACTTGCTTCCAACCTTTGCTGTGTGTATGTGAGAAAAACATGTACCTGTGTGTACATATTGTTAAACAAATCTCAGTTTTGTGAAAACTCACTGTAATAATTTCACTGTATTTACACTTGTTTTTGTACATTTGGAGCTTTTCTTCCGGGGCCTCCACTGAAAGTGAATCTGTATCCAGTCGGACTTTCCTGGTTAACAAATGTAAAGGACTGTCTTTTTTGTTTTCCTTTGGCTGTTCTGAGAGGAGGGGAGGAATAATTCTGTTTTATTTTCTATTTTAACAGCCACCAGGGATTTATTTTCCAGATGTAGGTTCCTGATGATACCAAAAGTGACCTTGATGGTTTCTAGCCAGGATGGATACCTGGAAATTTCTATATCCTATTTTTGGAGGGGGTAATGGCACAATTCATACAGCTTTTGGACAATATCTATACTTGGCCCTGGCAGAGGCACCTATGGCATCCATGCAATTTCTATCAAGGAATATTGGAGAGAGTTCACACCTAATTTGTACAGCACACATGCTGCAAAGACTTAAAAGGAAAAGAGCACAGATTATAAGCTTGCAAGAAACAAATTTAAAAGTAAAAGAGGTACATAAGTTTAAATCCTCACATATGCCTAGTGGTGGGAAAAGAGGGGTTGGGTTCTCATTTTTTCTGTAAGTCCTTGGAATTAACACTTCCTAAGTTGCTAGCAATAGAATGGGGAGATGGATGATTTTATAAATAAGAAATCTTGGTTAATAGAAAATATTTATGATTCCAATACAGATAATGTGAATTTTTATATGGAATTTTTCGACATTTGGCAGAATATGGCTTGGCCATCTAAAAAGAACATGTTAGTGGGGGATTTTAATGTTATGATTGGCCAACTGCTCAATATACTGTATCAGAAGAATGAGTGTCATGCTAAATATCAGGAGACAGAGATGGTTAATGAAGGATGGCTGGATATACGGAGTGAGCATCACTCAGCTGAAATAATTCCAACCTTTTTGAGAAACATGGCTCAATAAGGACGCATGAGAGATCTGAAATTTGTCTTTGAACATCATAAAGAAATGAGACAGTCAGCTAGCATGTTAAAATTCCACTGATTAGACCATGCCCCAATTGTACTAACAATCAGACCTGTTGTCCATTCAGTCAGGAGCAAGATGTGACATTGGTATCATTTTAGATGAACATCACACAGGGACAGAGCTACTTTAAGGGCTATATTATCTGATGTGATAAAACATAATAGCATGATACAGTCTTTAATACTATATGGTAGAAAGGATGTAAATCTGCTTTTGGGGGGGTACATTTTGGACATGGAGGGACTGAGAAGGATGCGTAAAAGGGAAACTGTGACTCATAAAACACAAGAGTTTCAGTAAATTTAAGGACAGCTAGTTGTAGGAGAGGGAGAAAAGGAACTTAAATATCTTGAACTAAGCTTGCCAATAGAAATGACCTCAATGACTATTTCCAGGGCCTATGCTGAACTTCTACACAAGATTCATTTTTAGTGACTGCATTAGGAAGGAGATCCAAAATGTATTACTTGTTTTTAAGCAAGGTAACAACTGCTCTATAATTAAAAATGTAATAGATGATATGGGGGATGATTACCCATGTAGTTGGCCATATGGAAGGCTTCTGTAATTACAATGTTACTTTATATTCATCCCAAGATAAAAAATATAGTAGAAACATGGATGTTTGTGGCTGCCAAGAGGTGTAGAATGCCTCCAGAGGGGAAAGCTATTTCTATACTGACTTTTTTCTAACTTAGAATTCTCAAGTATCATTCATAAAGTTGCTAAATTGTGCTGTGAAACAAAGGTTAGTTTGATTTTTATTTGTTGTATTTTGTATTAGTTTATTGCCTTTTTACATTTTGAATACTGTGATTTGTTTTCTTTACCTCGTGTTTTACTTCTATTCTGCTTTTAACTGCATATTAAAACTTCGAAAGACACTACAGCTCTGTCTCTTGTGAGTCAGGCAGAAATTAGAACTGATCAAATAAGGACTCATACATAAGATAGAAGAGGTCACTTAAGGTTAATCATTTGTGAACTGAGGGGGTGGAGCTAGGTACTAAACCTAATATTTAAGGGGTAAAATAAAACATTTCAGAGCTTTATTAGAAAGGCTCACCCAGACTCTGCTACACTTTGCTGTGAAGGAAAGGTTACTTTGCTTTTTATTTGTTGTATTTTGTATTAATTTATTTCCTTTTTATATTTTGAATACGGTGATTTGTTTTCTTTACCTTGCATTTTACTTGTATTCTGCTTTTGCATATTAAAACATCAAAAGACACTAAGCTCTGTCTCTTGTGAGTCAGGCAGAAATTAGAACTGATCAATTAAGGAGTCATACATAAGATAGAAGATGTCACTTAAGGTTAATCATTTGTGTACTGAGGGGGGTGGAGCTAGGAACTAAACCTTCTATATAAGGGGTAAAATAAAACATTTCAGAGCTTTATTAGAAAGGCTCATCCAGACTCTGCTACACTTTGCTGTGATGGAAAGTTAGTTTGCTTTTTATTTGTCATATTTTGTATTAGTTTATTGCCTTTTTATATTTTGAATACTGTGATTTGTTTTCTTTACCTTGCGTTTTACTTGAATTCTGCTTTTAACTGCATATTAAAACTACAAAAGACACCACAGCTCTGTCTCTTGTGAGTCAGGCAGAAATAAGAACTGATCAATTAAGGACTCATACATAAGATAGAAGAGGTCAGTTAAGGTTAATCATTTGTGAACTGAGGGGGTGGAGCTAGGAACTAAACCTTCTATTTAATGGGTAAAATAAAACATATAAGAGCTTTATTAGAAAGGCTCACCCAGACTCTGCTATACTTTGCTGTGAAGGAAAGGTTAGTTTGTTTTTTGTTGTATTTTGTATTCATTTTTTGCCTTTTTATATTTTGAATACTGTGATTTGTTTTCTTTACCTTGTATTTTACTTGTATTCTGCTTTTAACTGCATATTAAAACTTCAAAAGACACCACAGCTCTGTCTCTTGTGAGTCAGGCAGAAATTGGAACTGATCAATTAAGGACTCATACATAAGATAGAAGAGGTCACTTATGGTTAATCATTTGTGAACTGAGGGGGTGAGCTAGGAACTAAATCTTCTATTTAAGGGGTAAAATAAAACATCTCAGAGCTTTATTAGAAAGGCTCACCCAGGCTCTGCTACAATTTGCTGTGAAGGAAAGGTTAGTCAGCTTTTTATTTGTTGTATTTTGTATTAGTTTATTGCGTTTTTAAATTTTGAATACTGTGATTTGTTTTCTTTACCTTGTGTTTTACTTCTATCCTACTTTTAACTGCATACTAAAACTTCAAAAGACACCACAGCTCTGTCTCTTGTGAGACAGGCAGGAATTAGAACTGATCAATAATGGACTCATACATAAGATAGAAGAGGTCACTTAAGGTTAATCATTTGTGAACTGAGACGGTGGAGCTTGGAACTAAACCTTATATTTAATGGGTAAAATAAAACATTTCAGAGCTTTATTCGAAAGGCTCACCCAGACTCTGCTACACTTTGCTGTGAAGGAAAGGTCAGTTTGTTTTTATTTGTTGAATTTTGTTTTAGTTTATTGCCTTTTTATATTTTGAATACTGTGATTTGTTTCCTTTACTTTGTGTTTTCCTTGTATTCTGCTTTTAACTGCATATTAAAACTTCACAAGACACCACAGCTCTGTCTCTTGTGAGTCAGGCAGAAATTAGAACTGATCAATTAAGGACTCATACATAAGATAAAAGAGGTCACTTAAGGTTAATCATGTGTGAACTGAAGGGGTGGAGCTAGGAACTAAACCTTCAATTTAAGGGGTAAAATAAAACATTTCAGAGCTTTATTGGAAAGGCTCACCCAGACTCTGCTACAATTTGCTGTGAAGGAAAGGTTACTTTGATTTTTTATTTGTTGTATTTTGTATTAGTTTATTGCCTTTTTATATTTTGAATACTGTGATATGTTTTCTTTACCTTGCGTTTTATTTGTATTCTGCTTTTAACTGCATATTAAAACTTCAAAAGACACCACAGTTCTATCTCTTTTGAGTAAGGCAGAAATAAGAACTGATCAAGTAAGGACTCATATATAAGATAGAAGAGGTCAGTTTAGGTTAATCATTTGTGAACTGAGGGGGTGGAGCTAGGAACTAAACCTTCTATTTAATGGGTAAAATTAAACATTTCAGAGCTTTATTAGAAAGACTCACCCAGACTCTGCTACACTTTGCTGTGAAGGAAAGTTAGTTTGCTATTTATTTGTTGTATTTTGTATTAGTTTATTGCCTTTTTATATTTTGAATACTGAGATTTGTTTTCTTTACCCTGTGTTTTCTTGTATTCTGCTTTTAACTGCATATTAAAACTTCAAAAGACACCACAGCTCTGTCTCTTGTCAGTCCGGCAGAAATTTTTCCCCACCCCGAGCTCCCTGTCTCTTTTGTGTTCTTAAATACCACTGTCTTTCTAGTTTCTTGCCTCTTACGTTAATTTGACCATATATCTCATTTCCTCTCTGCTTTCACTGGCTTGTTTGATTAAGCACAAAAGTATCATTTTGTGAAATCACTGCCGTTCAGCTATATAAATTTATTGACCATTTTACTGTATTCCATAGTACCAGAATACAAAAGTGATCACCCCCTTTCAATCTATCTTGCTGTTTTAAAAATAGTGACTCTCCACGAAAACTTAACTTTTTAGACAGGTAAGGCTTAAGTTACCTACTTTTACATCTACCTTCTCTAGTACAAACTGCAGTGTTTAGGATAAACCATTTTTTTTTCATCTTACCTTTAAGCATCCCCGTGTCTAGCACTTGCTCTAATACCTGCTAGAAAGCACTAGGAGGCCTTAAACTGATACAAGCACTCAACTCTCCTTATTAATAAGGAGAATTTAATCATAGGCACTAAACAGCCTATAATTGCAAAGTACCTTGCTAAGGTAAGGGAAGAAAGCTCCTGTACTTTTCAAAAAAAGCACCAAACCAGACATGTCTAAGGGTTAGCTTCCAGTGATTTCTCCTGTTCACCTGGTGAATCTGGGCATACTGGGGCAATGCAGCAATTGCCTCATGTACACAGACAACCCTCTCCTCCTACCACCTAACACTACAGCCTGTGAGAGATGCACTTATATAGCCAAACTGGAAGCAAAGATCTCATCACCCAATATTGTGCTAGACAGTCAAGAGGAGAAGGTTAACACCTGCACTACACCTCAAGCAACACATAGACCTTCTAAACTCACACCACCAACACCCACACATAGCAACACTAAATCCATATATGCAGAGGCCCTTAACTGTAACCTGGCCAAGCAACAAGGACCTCCGAAGCTGAAATGCAAACAAACACCAATAACAACCAAAGTGTCACATAGCTCACAACACCACTGTGCCACCCAGCAACAGCCCCTAAGGCAAGACAACATACCTAACACTTTAGTCATAGGTGACTCTATAGTAAGGCACAGTTATGTCCCACTCACCAGGCTGAACAAGGAGAAAATTACAATCATCTGCCTGTCAGGGGCCGGGATCCGCCACATAACTCATGCACTCAAGTCACTCCACAACAAGTACAAATATGACTCTGTCATTGTCCATGTTTGAGTGAATCACTTGAGATATACCTCCCTGGACTACATGAAACAAGACATGGAAGAGCTCTTGGATCATGTGACCCAGGCAGGTATGACCCTAGCCCTGAGTAGCCTTCATCCAGAATGATACCATAATATAAGGACAAAATGATTGACTTCAACAATTGGCTAAGCTTCTGGTGTCATTCAGAGGGGATCTAGTATCTGTCTGCCTGGGATGACATGATCGACAGACCACAAAGCTTTGCCAGAGATGGTCTGCACCTGTCTCCCCTGGTATTCAGGTTACTGGATAAGGATCTTGCCACGCCTATAGTGCGTTTTTTAGGAAAAGTTCAAAGGGCAAAACTACCACCATAACAGGTACAAGCATGTAAAGCCTGAAGGTAATGCTACTCAATGTTAGAAGTCTAAACCTCAAAATGCAATCTTTCGAGGCACTCCTAAAAATGGAGAACACTGATATCTGTGCAGTAACTGAGACCTGGTTTAAGGTTCCAGATAGCACTCCTGCAATACCAGGCTACAACTCTTACCACACTTTTTGGCCACCAAAAACAGGATCGAAACACTAAAGATGCAGGAGTGTCCATGTTCACCAAGGATATTCACACCACCAGGTTAGTTGCCCAACACAATGCATCTGAAATTCTCCAGGTGCAACTAACACTAGGTAAGACTGCAATCCAAATTGCAGCTTGCTACAGCTCCCCCACCATGCCCCAAGATACTCACTACACCTTTCTAAACATACTGGAAAATATTAATATACAACAAAACACCCTAATACTGGGTGATTTCAACTACCCTGCCATTAAAAGGGAAAACTACTTGTGTACCAACACCTTTGCCCAACACTTCTTGGAATTCATAAATTCCAATGCCCTGGATCAACTAATCCATAGTCCCACCAGGGGCTCCAATATCCTAGACCTGGTCATTACCAACATGGGAAATTGATGCTCCAGGTGTATGGTCACGCCCTCGTTGGTCAGATCAGACCATAAGCTACTTAACCTTAACATCCATATACCACCCCCTCCCCCACCGCCCAGTAAGGAAACCTCCATAAAAAAAATTCTCCAAAGCCAACTTCATGCTACTCAAGTCAGAAGTTACAAACTTCATGACACCCATGCAGACAGGAACTGAAAGTTTGAATGCTGAGTCATACACTAAGGCATTGTACAAGCACATCCACTCATGCATGAATTGTGCCATCCCAAATAGAACCAAGATGCTATCCTCCAAAAAAAGGAAGCCAGTCTGGTGGTCCCCTGCCATAATCAAACATTACAACAAAATGTAGAAACTGTTGCAGAAAAAAGGAAAATCCCAGGATGCAAGACACTCCCTTACCAGCCTCAGTAAGAAGCTGAGATCCCTCATAAAATCCTCCAAAGCTAGTTGCAAAAATAAAATTGCCAAAGATTCCAAATACAATCACAAGGCATTCTATAACTATGTCAAGAATGTAAATGGCAATGCTCAGATCTGCTCTGAGCTGCAACAGAATGGCATTAAATATACTGATCCCAAAGATATTGCCAATATCCTGGCAGATCGATTCAGTGACAACTTCACCCCCCTTACCCCCTAAATGGTCCATCTCAATACCGGAAGATTGCCAAATTCTGGTAATAATGGCCACACAGGTAAAAAATGCACTCTCCAAAGCTAATAATGCGGCATCCATGGAACCAGATGACATCCCGGGCTGTGTACTACATGAACTACAAAATGAACTGGCACCTTACCTAAGTGCCATGTTTAATCAAACCCTCACCTCAGGCTTCATGCCCACTGAGTGGCGCACAGCTACAGTTATCACTCTCCACAAGAAGTGGGATCCACCTTGGATCCCGGGAACTACCGCCCCATCAATCTGATGAGCCTGATCTGCAAGGCCATGGAAAGTATTATCATGGAACTTATAAACAAAGACATTGGCAACCTTCAAACACTGGACCCCACCCAGTTTGGGTTCGTGAAGGGCCGATCTTGTCTCCTGAACCTGCTTGACTTCTTCGAATCAGTCTCCAGAGCCGTGAACGAGGGTAAGACGGTCCACACAGCCTATCTGGATCTCGCCAAGACCTTTTACACCACCCCTAGTCTGGAATCATAGATAAACTTACTAAGCTGGGCATTAATCCCTACATCACTTGATGGGTTGCCAACTGGCTTACTGACAGAACCCACACTGTAAAATTAGCTGACTCCAAATCAAGCTCCAGACAAGTGACAAGTGGAGTACCTCAGGGTTCAGTCGTGGGACCTCTCTTGTTTGTTATCTACTTCTCGGAAGTACAGGCCAACACTAAGGGACTCTAGCTAACAAAGTTTGCTGCTGACTGCAAGCTGGGATCCATTATTGAATCTCCAAATGATGTGGATACTCTACAAAAGGGTCTTACAGAAACAGTTGCATGGTGCCAGAGCCATGGGCTCAAGCTCAATGGCAAGAAATGTATAGTTATCCCCTTTGGGACAAAACATGTACCCATGAATTACTACATAGGTGGCAGTACACTAAACACCAAAAGTGTGATAAGAGACTTATGTACATAGGTGAACAGTGGTCTCACCTTCAATAACCACATCGCTAAACAGTCAGAAAATCCTTCTATGTGGCATGCCTCATCACTAAGGGCTTTTCATCCAGAAAAAAGGAGGTCATTGTCCCACTGTACTCATCTCTCATTAGACCCATTATAGAGTACAACACCCCCTTTGGTATGTACCTCTCAAGACATCTGCAACAACTGGAAAGGCCGCAGACATTCCTCACCAAAGGAATCACATGCCTAAAGCAGTGCCCTATGCTGACCGCCTTAAAAAACTCCAGCTATACTCTGTCGCATATCGTCTACTCTGACGTGATCTCTGCTTAACATACAATGCCATGTCAAACCCAGAGCTTGTTGGACATGCTACACTTAAAGAAATCCCAATCCCTCAGAGCCTCATGCTCCAGGGATCTAAACCTTGTCATCACAATAAACAAAACATGCTAGAGGGATAGGTTTCTGACCCAGAGACTCCCCGGACTCTGGAATAGACTGCCCATACATGTCAAGCAGAGTGCCTCTTTGGCCCTCTTCAAAAGGAACCTTGATGATTGGATGGGAGAAAGGAAATTCACCTTGGGAATCACGCCAGCCGCCTGCTAGACAGGGTCCAGGGAAGTAAATAGTGTGGGAAGAAATAGCCAGGGAATTATTATGGCTAGGCTTATATAGGCCCAAGGGCCGATAGCCTAGTACCAACCTATGAATCTATGAATCATTATAAGGCACTGGGCAGTGATGGATTTCCAGATGAATTCTGTAAGTTGGTAAGGGGTGAATGATTGGTTCAGGCTTTAACAAAGATATTTAATTCTATAGAATCTAGTCAGTTGTGTACGTTCAGGTCAGAACAAGGTCGTCATTATTATCATTCCAAAGTTAAGGTATGACATTCTACAGTGGAGTGACTTTAGGCCTATATCATTTATTAGCACAGGTATGAAGATTTTACCTAAGGTTCTTGGCATTTAATTGGAAAAACATTTTCCACACTTAGCACAAAGAAACCAAAATGGCTTTATTAAAGGCCAAGAAATGTTAGATAATTGGTGGGAATTGGTTGTTTTTCTTCATCAATATGGATACCTGGATGGAAGCGTGGGCATAGTTTTTTTTATATCGAAATCTGACTCATTGGAGTGGGATTTCCTTTTTCAGGTTTTGCAACAAAATTGGTATAGATCCAAATTTTTGGGCTGTGATAAAAGACTGTACTGAAATTGGAAGCCTATCACAACCTGGGAATATTAGCAGGGTACTAGACAGGGCTGTTCCCTTTTCCCAACTTTATTTTTATTGATGATGAAGAAACTGGCATGCAGAGTGAGAAGAAATTTTGGGAGTACAAGCCAAATTGGATGGATAGATTAACATTTTTCTTATGTTTGTTGGTAATTGTACTTTGTTGAGCAACAAACTTCCTATTGTACTGGGCAAGGTCATGGATTAACTCTTTTGGTGAAGTCTCTGGCTTGCAAGTAATCTCTCTCTAAATCAGTTGCATTGGAGGGATGGCTTACAGGGGAATTAGAAGAAGCTGACATCCTAAATGAGAAAGAAGCAACATATTTGAGTTTGAAACTTAGGGCGTCATTCTTTGACACAGTGTGGGTAAACTATCAAAAACTTATTCTTAAGGTTCATAGTTTTATACCAAAATGGTTAACTTTTACCATACAGCAGGGAAAGTTTAATCTATTCAAGTTATTATACTACCACATATTTTATTTATGATTAGGAACATTCCTCTTTCTCCAAACACTCACTTTCAATAGAATTTCCAAAAAATTAACATCACATAATTTTAGGAAAGGCAGGAAGAAGACTGTCAGCCTCATTAGCTTATATCCCTCATTTTATAATGGAGTAGGACTTCCAAACCTGCCATGCTATACCATAGCCTTTCAACTGCACCAAGGAGTAAGACAGAGTGAAAGGTAGTTAGAGCTCAACTCAAAAGCTGATATCCATCATAGAAATGGTAGAGCTGATTTATAAATATCTGTGGGAGAAAAAAGTAGTAGCCTTAAAGAGGCTCATGCAGGTTAACTGGGGACAAAAGAATATAATTTTCTCTGAGGAACAATTGGATCAGTTATTAGATGCCTCCATTAAACTGAGGAGATGGCCTTCATCTCATGATCAGCAATTAAAGCTGATAGTTAGATTTTATTTTACACAAAGTTGCCAGGCAAATATGAATCTTTCACATGTTAACAACTGTTGGAGATGTGGACAAAATGTAGTAGACAAGATCTTCTTGTTTTGAGGATGCCCTAAAATTCAGTTGTACTAGCACTGTATTGTTAACAGGCTAAATGTTAAATTTGATATACCCAATACCCTTACCTGGAATTTTTGGATTATTCCCTCTTAAGAATCTTCTTTCCAGGCAAGACTTAGAATTGTGCTGGGTTTTTGCTAGCATTGTTAAGTTTTTTTTTCTGTAAGAATTTGAAAATGAAAGTAACAGTTACTGAGGAATATCTAGAATATTGTTTTAGACAGCAATTAAATAATATTTTTTATTCTTTTAAAAACATGAATAGTATTGACAAAATGCCTCAACAATGGAAAACACTTGAGAAATGTTCTCATAGCCAACTATGCAAGTCTTGTGCACCCAGCTATCTTTTTTAGTTTTTGACCTACTTCTCTCCATGATATATGCTATATAAATGCAGTCTATATATCCATGTCGCCTTGGTGAGATTTTGTAAAAACAGGGTCCATCTCATGAAGGTTCTCACCAAGACTTAAGGATGAATTACATTTCAGCTCTACCACTCTCCTTTGATTGCTAACTTTTATCTCTCCATTTGGACCTCAGTGGTTCACTGTGTTACTGATGTGATGGGCTTTGAAGAGTGCACAGGCCATAATAGTAAGAGAGTAGTTCTAATCTTGAAGAAATTGAGTTGTTGGGCCTGGGTTAGTTTCAATGTTACTTTTACGAAGAAGAATAAAGATTATGGAGGATAGTTTGAAGGTGGTGTTTGTTTGTTTTTTTTAAGCAGACAGAAAAAAGTTTTTGACTTTTAATAATTATATAGAAAAGTGATCCTGACAGTTGTGAGCTGAGAAATGGGTTTGTTGTGATTACTGGGCAGATGTGGTTGTGGTGGTTTGTGGGTGTGGAAGTTATAGAAGTAGAGGTATTACATGGTGATGTGTCAACTGGTTGGCAAGAGTTTTCTGAAGATGTTTGATATTAGTTTTAGGGGGTTAGGGAAGTGAAGAGGAAAGAAGAAAGCGGTAGAACAGGGTAAGTTGTAGAAGGAAGAACATATTACTGATTGGATGTGTGTTGTGTTTGTACAGGAAGTTGTAAGTGGGACTTGAGACTTCCACTAGTATTACAGTAGTATTATAGTACTGACTATGAGAGTAGGTTATGTGGTTTTATTGTATGGTCTTTTTAAGAGGTGTGCCTTGAGGGTGTGATTGTGGCTGGAGATCAGAGGAAATACTCTGGATGGTCTGGAGGGTACTCTGATGTTTATTGTAACTAAATATTAAGTATTTTCTTATTTTCTATTTTTATTATCCATTATTAAATATTTTTATACCTTTTCATTGTGGCTAGTCTTTTACTGAATATTTTTAATATCTTGAGAGTACCTGTGCCTATTTCAGTGTCACTCCGAAAAGCCTTACTACTTCAGACTCACTCTACTATTGATATCAGTATAAATTTAGAAAAAAACAAAACAAAATTCACAGCAGCTTCCAAATGAAACTTGTATCCCACAAAATGATGCAGCTTTTCAGGCAAAACAATAAAGCCTTGAACAGGGCAAGCTTAGAAAATTGTGAAAAAACCCACGGATGGCTCAGCAAACTTCAATTCACTTTATTCCACAGGAACACAGCACATTAACGCTCCACCATACGTTTTCATTTTAATCTGAGGAAGTGATTTTTAAAATGAAAACATACGGTGGAGCGTTAATGTGCTGTGTTCCTGTGGAATAAAGTGAACTGAAGTGTGCTGAGCCGTCTGTGGCTTTTTTCACAATTTTCTAAACTTGTCCTGCTCAGGGCTTTATTGTTTTGCCTGAAAAGCTGCTTAATTTTGTGGATTATCAGTATAAATTTGACACAATATATTTGGTTACTCCTTGTAAGAGCCTAAGAGTATTTGGCTAGTGGCAGCTACCCTGTGATCTGGAGATAGGGGACACAGCTGGTTCATCTGTGTCAGCCTTACCCAAGAGTGTGTGTGTGTGTGTGTGTGTGTGTGTGTGTGTGTGTGTGTGTGTGTGTGTGTGTGTGTGTGTGTGTGTGTGTGTGAGAAAAATCAGGTATTCAAGTGTGTGTGACAGATACATGGCACTGGGACACAGTGCTCCAAGGTGGGTCTTGTTTGGGATCTGGAGAGACAGAGTCCAGTACCAGTGGAGCACGTTCCCTGTGTGCTCATCAGGTAAATCGTGTTGAATGCAGAGAGCTGCATTTGAAATAGTGCATAAATCCTGTCATGTTTTTAGTGACCTCCTCTCACCAGTGTCAGTGGTGAGGATTGTGGCTCCTTGATTATTACTTACTGGCCCAGGGTAAAGAGAGGCCATCTCCCACACAGATACACACACACACACACACATTTTATATAAATATATATATATATATATATATATATATATATATATATATATATATATATATATATATATATATATATATATATATATATATATATGTGTGTGTGTGTGTGTGTGTGTGTGTGTATGTGTGTGCGTGTGTGTATATACAGGTAGATAGATATGTTTTGATGGTAAAACACTGTCAGGCAATGTAATGTGCTATATTTAAATGCTTCTTTTTTTTTACTTGGCTTTTCTGCTTTGCTTCATAGGAATCCCCAGTAGTGTGCGCGCATTCCCCTGAGCAAAAGTTACATCCTGGGTCTTGGCAAACCTGCAATCATCCCAAGTCTGTCTCGTTACTCTGCACTGTGAGACCCTGCATCATTGGAACACTAAAGTGCTTTCAACTACACTAGTTTCCCCTCAGCAAAAGTTACATCCTATGTCTTGGCCACTCTCAAATCAACCCAAGGCTGTCTCATTACCCTGCACTGTGAGACTCTGCATCGGTGGAACACTAAAGTGCTTTCAGCTAGACTAGTTCCCTTCAACAAAAGTTACACCCTGTGTCTTGGCCAACCTCCAATAAACCCAAGGTTCTCTCGTTGCCCTGCACTGTGAGACCCTGCATCAGTGGAACACTAAAGTGCTTTCAGCTACACTAGTTTCCCTCAGCAAAAGTTACACCCTGTGTTTTGGCCAACCTCCAATCAACCCAAGGCTGTCTCATTGCCCTGCACTGTGAAACCCAATGGCGGTGGAACATTAAAGTGCTTTCAGCTACACTAGTTCCCCTCAACAAAAGTCACAGCCTGTGTCTTGGCCAACCTCCAATCAACCCAAGGCCTGCACTGTGAGACCCTGCATTGGTGGAACACTAAAGTGCTTTCAGCGACACTAGTTCCCCTCAGCAAAAGTTACATCCTGTGTCTTGGCCAACCTTCAATCAATCCAAGGCTGTCTCGTTGCCCTGCACTGTGAGACCCTGTGTCAGTGGGACACTAAAGCGCTTTCAGTTACACCAGTTCCCCTCAGCAAAAGTTACATCCTGTGTCTTGGCCAACCTCCAATCAACCCAAGTCTGTCTCATTGCCCTGCACTCTGAGACCCTGCGCCGGTGGAACACTAAAGTGCTTTCAGCTACACTAGTGTATTTTAGAGTTGTATTTAATTTGTCCTCCAAACTGAATACTATTTCCCCTTTCCCTGTACGCATGCACACTACTGGCCCCTCCCCTCATTTCCTCTCTTCCTATAGTACTCCTAGGTCAATTACTTAAAACTACTTTCTCTTGGAAAAAGTTTACCTATGTACCTGCAGCCCATACTTCTTTTGTTGTTGCAGAAGTGGTGGTCCTTTTCATCGCTCTGTACTAGATTAGTAGTATGATATTTGTAGTTATTAGGTAAATACTGCACAACACTGACCTGCAATTAACTTAGCTTGGTTTTCCTGTTTTCTTTTTAGCAGCTGGCTTATTCCAGTTTTCTGACTCTCAGCCTTGCATTACTTTGTGTCTATCCCTTCTCCCACCTTGAACCTGCACACCTCCCCACCCACTCCTGCTTAATTACAGAGGTATCAAAAGCCTGATGTAGAAAGGCACCATTTTTTGACTTAGCTTTTCTGCCTTGCTTCCTAGGAATTCCCAGTAGTGTGCTCGCATGTAAGTACTACCTGGTATTGTTTCTGTTTGTGACTCTTACTGCTATTTTTGAGAAGTTTCACACATGTTACGTATTTTTTGTCATGCATATTTCTGGTTGATAACAGCTCTATCTGGTCACTTGTTTTCTGGAGTTGCATTTCCAGAGGGTTTTTGTTATTTTTTCCTTTACTCTACTTGCCCTGCATATGAGTGTTTTTGTTGTGCCAGTATAGAATTGTATTTATAGCATATTGTGACTTTAAATAACAGGTAAACAGCTGCTTTATTCAATAATGTGATTACTGTCACCTGTTTGTGTACTTTTAGATCAGTAATCTGTTTGGCAATTAGAGTAGAAGTTATTGTAACCTCCAAGGGATACAACTGACGTTGTATCTGCATAACATCACTGTTATTTCTGACTGTTAGCTGGAGAATGCAGCATCTTACTAGTTACTTGTTTCTGTAGCACACCACTGATTACTGACTTTTAGTGCAGAATGTTAAACTGTGTGTGGCATCTTAGAAGTTACTTGTGTTTCTGTAGCATACCACTGTTGTTCCTGACTTTTAGTGGAGAATGCTAAATAGTGTGTAGCAGCTTAGTAGTTACTATTTTTGTCTTCATAACCTTTATAACAATACATAATAGTGTAGTGTATGTTATAATAGCTTGGTGTCAACTGAAGTTACCTTTTTGTTTTTTTTTTTTCTCTGCTATCCTTACATTTTGTGTTGTTAATAGAATTGTGTTGTTTCTTACAATGAATGCTGCTCTACCCCTGCATTCTCTATTTCAGTTACTTGGTAATCAGAGTGTTTTAAAACTTCAGACCTAATATTTACCTCCTTTTCCTTTTTATTTCCAGTCCCCTCAGCAAAAGTTACATCCTGTGTCTTGGCCAGCCTCCAATCAACCCAAGGCAGTCTCGTTGCCCTGCACTGTGAGACCCTGCGTCGGTGGAACACTAAAGTGCTTTCAGCTACACTAGTGTATGTTAGAGTTGTATTTAATCTGTCCTCCAAACTGAAAACTGTTTCCCCTTTCACTGTACGTGTGCACACTACTGGTCACCCCCCCCCATTTCTCTCTTCCTATAGTACTCCTAGGTCAATTACTTAAAACTACTTTCTCTTGCAAAACGTTTATCTATGTCCCTGCAGCCCATACTTCTTTTGTTTCTCCCTGCTGAAGTGGTGGTCATTTTCACCACTCTGTACTAGATTAGTAGTATAACATTTGTAGTTATTAGGTAAATACTGCACAACACTGACCTGCAATTAACTTAGCTTGGTTTTCCTGTTTTCTTTTTAGTAGCTGGCTTAGTCCAGTTTTCTGACCCTCAACCTTGCATTACTTTGTGTCTATCCCTTCGCCCACCTTGACCCTGCACACCTCCCCATCCACTCCTGCTTAATTACAGAGGTATCAAAAGCCTGATGTAGAAAGGCACCATCTTTTGACTTAGCTTTTCTGCCTTGCTTCATAGGAATCCCCAGTAGTGTGCTTGCATGCTAATTGCCCACTGCCTCTAGATGGCTCCATATTATTAGTGCATCCAAGTGCCCCACCTGCCCACTAGGTGTCTCTATACTATAAGCTTTAGGGTCTCTAAATCCCTTTACCTCTTCTTCATTGAATCCCCCTAACACAGTTCTTATTCATCTCTTTACAGAAACTATGCAATCCCTAGCCAGTAAGCTATCTCCCTATACCCCACCAACCCCACACTTGATAATAAGATACCCTTTAAGCTTGATCCAGTACCAACATCTTTTAAGTGCCTACTTAACTGAAACCCACCACCCTTTCAGCAGACCTACTACCTGCAGAATATCTCCAAAAAGGCACTAATGAAATAACGTACCCTATATCGATTTTAATCAATAGAACTATCCACGAAGCCTATATCCCCCACATCTAGAAAATCTCCCACATTGTTCCTCTTCATAAAGGGGGAGATACAACTGAACTTTCAAATTATAGGCATATAGCCATTCTGTCTCCCTTGGCTAAAATAATGGAAAAATGTATCCACAAGCAATTTCTTGCCTATCTGAATCAAAACACTCTCCTAGCCACCTCTCAGCACGTATTTAGACCTTGTCATAGTACAACCTCAGCCATTCTCTCCTTCTCCCATACAATTAATCAAAACCGTGATGACAACAAGCTCTCCTCAGCCTTCTTCCTTGACCTATCCAAGGCATTTGATATGGTAAATCACCAGCTACTCTTAAACACATTAAAATCACTCTCCATAGATAACCTAGCAATTACCTGGTTTCATTCTTACCTAAGTGACAGGCAACAAGCTGTACTATGGAAGAATAACCTATCGTCCCTTTTACCAGTCACCCTTGGAGTCCCACAGGGATCTATATTAGGTCCTCTCCTATTCTCCATATTCATTAATGACCTGTACAAAGTCATCCCTGATGCAACTTGTATTCAGTATGCAGATGACTCAACTCTAATCTGCTCTGCCACCTCCCCCACAGATTTACAATCCTTGTCTCAAATCACTTTTAACAAAGTAGAGAACTGGCTCACTGGTTGCCAACTACTATTAAACCCAAATAAAACCAAACCATTACTATTCTTCCTCACTTGCAAGGTCTCCTCACCACCTCTCACCATAGTATCTAACAATGGTACCATAATTTCCCCAGAACCTAGTACTAAACTACTGGGAGAGATCATCGACAACAACCTCAAGTTTGATGCTCACATAGACAAAACTATTAAAGCAGTTAATAAAAAATTAGGTTCTTTATACAGAATTAAACCATTCCTAACCCCATCTGCTAGAACTGTTATTGCCTGTACACATCTGCTATCGACCCTTCTTTATGCCTCACCCATCTTCCTAAAATTAATCAAATCAAACCTCAATAAATTAACTAGGTGCTACAATAACATTGCCAGATTTGCCACAGGATCAGCTTATAGAACCCATCACTGCCTTAACCTTCAATCATTAGACTGGCTTGAACTACCCTATCAACTGCAATATAACCAACTATTAGTTGTTCGCAAAATCCTCTACCAACCAGACAGTACACCCATACTGAAAAATATTATTACCCCCTACAGTAACCTAAAATCCCTTAGCGCTTCCAAAAAATTGCTAGTTCAAACTGTTAAAACCAACAATTCAGCTGGTGAATCATTATTTTCTAACTCTGCCTTTAAAAACTGGAACCTACTTCCTGCTGAACTCACCACTGATCCCTCCTTATCCCAATTCAAAAAATCCCTTAGGAAATTTCAGTGGCTTTGTCCCTGTACAAACCCTGACTAACCCCCACTCAAACATAATTCATAAATGAGAACTTCATTACAGCAATAAAACTCTGACTCTCTAACTGTTTAAAATTCTTTGTATTACTCACCTACTGGAAAGATTTAAAGTTAACACTACACCATGTATTATAACCACCTTTAATATATGTGTTTTCCTTTTTCATATGAAATCTTTAACTATTTCTTTCTCAGCTACTTGCTTCCAACTTTTGCTGTGTGTATGTGAGAAAAACATGTACCTGTGTGTACATATAGTTAAACAAATCTCTGCTTTGTGAAAACTCACTGTAATAATTTCACTGAATTTACACTTGTTTTTGTACATTTGGAGCTTTTCTCCCCGGGCCTCCACTGAAACTGAACCTGTATCCAGTAGGACTATCCCTGTTAACAAATGTAAAATAAATAAATAAATAAAACATTTAGTAACTGTGATTTTCTTAATGGAATGTTTTAATAGGAGTGACTAACTGTATTTTTTATTTTATTTTTAAAGGTAAATTTCCAACTAGAGTTCTTTTTAGAGTGGGTTGCCATATCTAAAGTGTTATGAAAGTATATTTGTTTTTTTCTTTTCTCATTTTTATGGTTGAGTGCTGGCATTGGGTTCTATCCCTAAAAATGCTTATAGGTAGTATGTATTTTAAATGAGCATTTTTTTTTTTCTTTTATCATAGTGATGCCTACAAAACTTCTCACATACTGAATGTTCTATGGAGAGGTGTTGAGTTTGTTAGAGCCTGATTGATGACAGTTTATCTAGGATTTGCCTGTTGATGGTACTAGTATGTGACAAACTATTGAAGACTGGATCTTAACTTGAAAGGACTGTCTTTTTTTTTTCCTTTGGCTGTTCAGAGAGGAGGGGAGGAAGAATTCTGTTTTATTTTCTATTTTAACAGCCACCAGGGATTTATTTTCCAGATGTAGGTTCCTGGTGATACCAAAAGTGAACTTGATGGTTTCTAGCCAGGACGGATACCTGGGAATTTCTATATCCCATTTTTGGAGGGGGTAGTGGCACAATTCATACAGCTTTTGGACAATATCTATACTTGGCCCTGGCAGAGGCACCTATGGCATACATGCAATTTCTATCATGGAATATTGGAGAGAGTTCACACCTAATTTGTACAGTACACATGCTGCAAAGACTTAAAAGGAAAGAGCACAGATTATAAGCTTGCAAGAAACAAAATTAAAAGTAAAAGAGGTACATAGGTTTAAATCCTCACATATGCCTAGTGGTGGGAAAAGAGGGGTTGGGTTCTCATTTTTTTCTGTAAGTCCTTTGCAATTAACATTTCCTAAGTTGTTAGCAGTGGAATGGGGAGATGGATGATTTTGGATCATAATATAAATAAGAAATCTTGGTTAATAGAAAATATTTATGATTCCAATACAGATAATGTAAATTTTTATCTGGAATTTTTCAGCATTTGGCAGAATATGGCTTGGCCATCTAAAAAGAATGTGTTAGTGGGGGATTTTAATGTTATGATTGGCCAGCAGCTCAATATACTGTATCAGAAGAATGAGTGTCATGCTAAATATCAGGAGACAGAGATGGTTAATGAGGGATGGCTGGATATACGGAGTGAGCATCACCCAATTGAAATAATTCCAACCTTTTTGAGAAACATGGCTCAATAAGGACGCATGAGAGATCTGAAATTTGTCTTTGAACATCATAAAGAAATGAAACGGTCAGCTAGCATGTTAAAATTTCACCGATCAGACCATGCCCCAATTGTACTAACAATCAGACCTGTTGTCCATTGAGTCAGGAGCAAGATGTGACACTGGGCTCATTTTAGATGAACATCACACAGGGACAGAGCTACTTTAAGGGCTATAATATCTGATGTGATAAAACATAATAGCATGATACAGTCTTTAATACTATATGGTAGAAAGGATGTAAATCTGCTTTTGGGGGGACATTTTGGACATGGAGGGACTGAGAAGGATGCGTAAAAGGGAAATTGTGACTCATAAAACACAAGAGTTTCAGTAAATTTAAGAACAGCTAGTTGCAGGAGAGGGAGAAAAGGAACTTAAATATCTTGAACTAAGCTTGCCAATAGAAATGACCTCAGTGACTATTTCCAGGGCCTATGCTGAACTTCTACACAAGATTCATTTTTAGTGACTGCATAAGGATGGAGATCCAAAATGTATTACTTGTTTTTAAGCAAGGTAACAACTGCTCTATAATTAAAAATGTAATAGATGATATGGGGGATGATTACCCACGTAGTTGGTCATATGGAAGGCTTCTGTAATTATAATGTTACTTTATATTCATCCCAAGATAAAAAATATACTAGAAATGTGGATGTTTGTGGCTGCCAAGAGATGTAGAATGCCTTCAGAGGAGAAAGCTTTTTTTATACTGATTTTTTTCTAACTTAGAATTCTCAAGTTTCATTAGTAAATTTGCTACATTTTGCTGTAAAACAAAGATTAGTTTGATTTTTATTTGTTGTATTTTGTATTAGTTTATTGCATTTTATATTTTGAATACTGTGATTTGTTTTCTTTACCTTGTGCTTTACTTGTATTCTGCTTTTAACTGCATATTAAAACTTGAAAAGACACCACAGCTCTATCTCTTGTGAGTCAGGCAGAAATTAGAACTGATCAACAAAGGGCTCATATGTAAGATAGAAGATGTCACTTAAGGTTAATCATTTGTGAACTGAGGTGGTGAAGCTAGGAGCTAAACCTTCTATTTAAGGGGTAAAATAAAACATTTCAGAGCTTTATTAGAAAGGCTAACCCAGATTCTGCTACACTTGCTGTGAAGGAAAGGTTAGTTTGATTTTTATTTGTATATTTTGTATTAGTTTATTGTCTTTTTATGTTTTGAATACTGTGATTTGTTTTCTTTACCTTGCATTTTACTTGTGTTCTGCTTTTAACTGCATATTAAAACTTCAAAAGACACCAAGCTCTGTCTCTTGGGAGTCAGGCAGAAATTAGAACTGATCAATTAAGGATTCATACATAAGATAGAAGATGTCACTTAAGGTTAATCAATTATGAACTGAGGGGGTGGAGCTAGGAACTAAACCTTCTATTTATGGGGTAAAATAAAACATATAAGAGCTTTATTAGAAAGGCTCACCTAGACTCTGCTATACTTTTCTGTGAAGTACAGGTTAGTTTGCTTTTTATTTTGTTATATTTTGTATTAGTTCATTGCCTTTTTATATTTTGAATACTGTGATTTGTTTTCTTTACCTTGTGCTTTACTTGTATTCTACTTTTAACTGCATATTAAAACTTCTAACAGCACCACAGCTATGTCTCCTGTGAGTCAGGCAGAAATTAGAACTGATCAATTAAGGACTCATACATAAGATAGAAGAGGTCACTTAAGGTTAATCATTTGTAAACTGAGAGGTGGAACCAGGAACTAAACCTTCTATTTAAGGGGTAAAATGAAACATTTCAGGCTTTATTAGAAAGGCTCACCCAGACTCTTCTACACTTTGCTGTGAAGGAAATGTTAGTTTGCTTTTTATTTTTTGTATTTTGTATTAGTTTATTGTCTTTTTATATTTTGAATACTGTGATTTCTTTTCTTTACCTTGCATTTTACTTGTATTCTGTTTTTAACTGCATATTAAAACTTCAAAAGACACCAAGCTCTGTCTCTTGTGAGTCCGGCAGAAATTTTCCCCACCCCTCCCACCCTTTCTCTTTTGTGTTCTTAAATACCACTGTCTTTCTAGTTTCTTGCCTCTTATGTAAATTTGACCATATATCTCATTTCCTCTTTGCTTTCACTGGCTTGTTTAAGCACAAAAGTATCATTTTTGTGAAATCACTGCCGTTCAGCTATATAAATTTATTGACCATTTTACTGCATTCCATAGTACCGGAATACAAAAGTGATCAACCCCTTTCAGTCTATCTTGCTGTTTTAAAAATAGTGACTCTCCACGAAAACTTAACTTTTTAGACAGGTAAGGCTTAAGTTACCTACTTTTACCTCTACCTTCTCTAGTGCACACTGCAGTGTTTAGGATAAACCATTTTTTTTCATCTTACCTTTAAGCATCCCTGTGACTAGCACTTGCTCTAATACCTGCTGGAAAGCACTAGGAGAACTTAAACTGATACAAGCACTCAACTCTCCTTATTAATAAGGAGAAATTAATCATAGGCACTAAACAGCCTATAATTGTGAAATACCTTGCTAAGGAAACAGCTCCTATACTTTACAAAGAAAAAAAAAGCCCCAAACCAGGCATGTCCAAGGGTCAGCTTCCAATGATTTCTCCTGTCCACCTGGCGAATTTGGGCATACTGGGGCAATGCAGCAATTGCCTCATGTACACAGACAACCCTCTCCTCCTACCACCAAACACTACAGCCTGTGAGAGATGCACTTACATAGCCAAACTAGAAGCAAAGCTCTCATCACCCAAGATTGTGCTAGACAGTCAAGAGGAGAAGGTTAACACCTGCACTACACCTCAAGCAACACATAGCCGTTCTAAACTCACACCACCAACACCCACACATAGCAACACTAAATCCACATATGCAGAGGCCCTTAACTGTAACCTGGCCAAGCAACAAGGACCTCCGAAGTTGAAATGCAAACAAACACCAATAACAACCAAAGTGTCACATAGCTCACAACACCACTGTGCCACCCAGCAACAGCCCCTAAGGCAAGACAACATACCTAACACTTTAGTCATAGGTGACTCTATAGTCAGGCACAGTTATATCCCACTCAGCAGGCTGAACAAGGAGAAAATTACAGTCAGCTGCCTGTCAGGGGCAGGGATCCGCCACATAACTCATGCACTCAAGTCACTCCACAACAAGTACAAATATGACTGTGATATTGTCCATGTTGGAGTGAATGAGTTGAGATATACCTCCGTGGACTACATGAATCGAGACATGGAAGAGCTCTCGGATCATGTGGCCCAGGAAGGTATGACCCTAACCCTGAGTAGCCATCATCCAGAATGATACGACAATATAAGGACAAAATGATTGACTTCAACAATTGGCTAAGTTTCTGGTGTCATTTAAAGGGGATCCAGTATCTGTCTGCCTGGGATGACATGATCGACAGACCATGATGCTTTGCCAGAGATGGTCTGCACCTGTCTCCCCTGGGATTCAGGTTACTGGCTAAGGCTCTTGCCATGCCTATAGTGCATTTTTTAGGTAAAGTTCAAAGTGCAAAACTACCACTTTAACAGGTACAAGCATGCAAAATCTGAAGGTAATTCTACTCCATGCTAGAAGTCTAAACCTCAAAATGCACTCTTTCGAGGCACTCCTAAAAATGGAGAACATTGATATCTGTGCTGTAACTGAGACCTGGTTCAAGGTTCCAGACAGCACCCCTGCAATACCAGGCTACAACTCTTACCACACCTTTTGGCCACCAAACCAGGATCGAAACACTAAAAGTGCAGGAGTGTCCATGTTCACCAAGGATATTCACACCACCAGGTTAGTTGCCCAACACAATGCGTCTGAAATTCTCCAGGTGCAACTAACACTAGGTAAGACTGCAATCCAAATTGTAGCTTGCTACAGCTCCCCCACCATGCCCCAAGATACTCACTACACCTTTCTAAACATACTGGAAAATATTAATATACAACCAAGCACCCCAATACTGCGTGATTTCAACTACAGTGCCATTAAAAGGGAAAACTACTCATGTACCAACACCTTTGCCCAACACTTCTTGGAATTCATAAATTCCAATGCCCTGGATCAACTAATCCATAGTCCCACCAGGGGCTCCAATATCCTAGACCTGGTCATTACCAACATGGGAAATCGATGATCCATGTGTATGGTCACCCCCTCGTTGGTCAGATCAGACCATAAGCTACTCACCCTTAACATCCATATCCCACCCACACCTCCCAGTAAGGAAACCTCCATAAAAAATTCTCCAAAGCCAACTTCATCCTACTCAAGTCAGAAGTTACAAACTTCATGACACCCATGCAGATGGGAACTGAAAGTTCGACTGCTGAGTCCTACACTAAGGCACTGTATGAGCACATCCACTCATGCATGAATTGTGCCATCCCAAATAGAACCAAGATGCTACCCTCCAAAAAAAAGGAGGCCAATCTGGTGGTCCCCTGACATAAACAAACTTTACAACAAAAGGAAAAAACTGTTTTAGAAAAAAGGAAAATCCCAGGATGCAAGACACTCCCTTACCAGCCTCAGTAAGAAGCTGAGATCCCTCATAAAATCCTCCAAAGCTAGTTACAAAAATAAAATTGCCAAAGATTCCAAAGATATCACAAGGCATTCTATAACTATGTCAAGAATCTAAATGGCAATGCTCAGATCTGCTCTGAGGTGCAACAGAATGGCATTAAATATACTGATCCCAAAGATATTGCCAATATCCTGGCAGATCGATTCAGTGACAACTTCACACCCCTCTTACCACCTAAATGGCCCATCTCAATACCGGAAGATTGCCATATTCTAGTAATAATGGCCACACAGGTAAAAAACACACTCTACAAAGCTAATAATGCAGCATCCATGGAACCAGATGACATCCCGGGTTGTGTACTACATGAACTACAAAATGAACTGGCACCTTACCTAAGTGTCAGGTTTAATCATACCCTCACCTCGGGCTTCATGCCCACTGAGTGGTGCACAGCTACAGTTATCCCACTCCACAAGAAGGGGGGATCCACCTTGGATCCCGGGAACTACCGCCTCATCAGTCTAACGAGCTTGATCTGCAAGGCCATGGAAAGTATTATCATGGAACTTATAAACAAAGACATTGGCAACCTTCAAGCACTGCACCCCACCCAGTTTGGGTTCGTGAAGGGCCGATCTTGTCTCCTGAACCTGATTGACTTCTTTGAATCCGTCTCCAGAGCCACGAACGAGGGTAAGGCGGTCCACACAGCCTATCTGGATCTCGCCAAGGCCTTTTACACCATCCCCCAGTCTGGAATCATAGATAAACTTACTAAGCTGGGCATTAATCCCTACATCACTTGATGGATTGCCAACTGACAGAACCCACACTGTAAAAGTAGCTGACTCCAAATCAAGCTCCAGACAAGTGACAAGTGGAGTACCTCAGGGTTCAGTCCTGGGACCTCTCTTGTTTGGCATCTACTTCTCAGAAGTACAGGCCAACACTAAGGGACTCTGGCTAACAAAGTTTGCAGATGACTGCAAACTGGGAGCCATTATTGAATCTCCAAATGATGTGGATACTCTACAAAATGGCCTTACAGAAACAGTTGCTTGGTGCCAGAGCCATGTGCTCAAGCTCAATGGTAAGAAATGTATAATTATCCCCTTTGGGACAAAACATGTACCCATGAATTACCACATAGGTGGCAGTACACTAAACACCAAAAGTGTGATAAGAGACTTAGGGACATAGGTGAACAGTGGTCTCACCTTCAATAACCACATCGCTAAACAGTCAGGAAATCCTTCTATGTGGCATGCCTCATCTCTAAGGGCTTTTCATCCAGAAAAAGGAGATCATTGTCCCACTGTACTCATGCCTCATTTAGACCCATTATAGAATACAACACCCCATTTGGTATGTACCTCTCACGACATCTGCAACAACTGGAAAGGCCACAGAAATTCCTCACCAAATGAATAACAGGCCTAAAGCAGTGCCCTATGCTGACCACCTTAAAAAACTCCAGCTATACTCTGTCGCATATCATCTACTCTGAGGTGATCTCTGCTTAACATACAAGGCCATGTCAAACCCAGAGCTGTTGGACATGCTACACTTAAAGAAATCCCAATCCCTCAGAGCCTCATGCTCCAGGGATCTAAACCTTGTCATCACAATAAACAAAACATGCTAGAGGGATAGGTTTCTGACCCAGAGACTCTCCAGACTCTGGAATAGACTGCCCATACATGTCAAGCAGAGTGCCTCTTTGGCCCTCTTCAAAAGGAACCTTGATGATTGGATGGGAGAAAGGAAATTCACCCTGGGAATCACGCCAGTTGCCTGCTATACAGGGTCCAGGGAAGTAAATAGTGTGGGAAGAAATAGCCAGGGAATTGTTATGGCTAGGCTTATATAGGCCCAAGGGCCGATAGCTTAGTACCAACCTATGAACCTATGAACCTATGAATCATAATAAGGCACTGGGCAGTAATGGGTTTCCAGATGAATTCTGTAAGTTGGTAAGGGGTGAATGTTTGGTTCAGGCTTTAACAAAGATATTTAATTCTATAGAATCTAGCCAGTTGTGTACATTCAGGTCAGAACAAGGTCATCATTATTATCATTCCAAAATTAAGGTATGACATTCTACATTGGAGTGACTTTAGGCCTATATCATTTATTAACACAGATACGAAGATTTTACCTAAGGTTCTTGCCATTTAATTGGAAAAACATTTTCTACACTTAGCACAAAGAAACCAAAATGGCTTTATTAAAGGCCAAGAAATGTTAGATAATTGGTGGGAATTGGTTGTTTTTCCTTCATCAATATGGATATCTGGGTGGAAGCGTGGGCATAGTTTTTTTTTTTATTGAAATCTGACTCATTGGAGTGGGATTTCCTTTTTCAGGTTTTGCAACAAAATTGGTATAGATCTAAATTGTTGGGCTGTGTTAAAAGACTGTACTGACATTGGAAGCCTATCACAACCTGGGAATATTAGCAGGGTACTAGACAGGGCTGTTCCCTTTTCCCAACTTTATTTTTATTAATGATGAAGGAATTGGCATGCTGAGTGAGAAGAAATTTTGGAAGTACAAGCTAAATTGGATGGATAGATAATGTTTGTTGGTAATTGTACTTTGTTGAGCAACACACTCCCTATTGTATTGGGCAAGGTTATGGATTAACTCTTTTGGTGAACTCTCTGGCTTGCAAGTAATCTCTCTCTGAATCAGTTGCATTGGAGGGATGGCTTACACGGGAATTAGAAGAAGTTAACATCCTAAATGAGAAAGAAGCAACATATTTGAGTTTGAAACTTAGGACGTCATTCTTTGACACAGTGTGGGTATACTATCAAAAACTTATTCTTAAGGTTCATAGTTTTATACTAAAATGGTAAACTTTTACTATATAGCAGGGGAAGTTTATCTATTCAAGTTATGATACTACCACATATTTTATTTATGATTAGGAACATTCCTCTTTCTCCAAACACTCACTTTCAACATTAACATGACATAATTTTAGGAAAGGCAGGAAGAAGGCTCTCAGCCTCATTAGCTTATATCCCTCATTTTATAATGGAGTAGGGCTTCCAAACTTGCCATGCTATACCATAACCTTTCAATTGCACCAAAGAGTAAGACAGAGTGAAAGGTAGTTAGAGCTCAACTCAAAAGCTGATATCCATCATAGAAATGGTAGAGCTGATTTATAAATATCTGTGGGAGAAAAAAGTAGTAGCCTTAAAGAGGCTTGTGCAGATTAACTGGGGACAAAATAATATAATTTTCTCTGAGGAACAATTGGATCAGTTATTAGAAGCCTCCGTTAAACTGAGGAGATGGCCTTCATCTCATGATCAGCAATTGAAGTTGATAGTTAGATTTTATTTTCCACAAAGTTGCCAGGCAAATATGGATCTTTCACATGCTAACTGTTGGAGATGTGGACAAAGTGTAGAAGACAAGCTCTACTTGTTTTGAGGATGCCCTAAAATTCAATTGTACTAGCACTGTATTGTTAACAAGCTAAATGTTAAATTTGATATACCCAATACCCTTACCTGGAATTTTTGGATTATTCCCTCCTAAGAATCTTCTTTCCAGACAAGACTTAGAATTGTGCTGGGTTTTTGCTAGCATTGTTAAGTTTTTTTTTTCTGCTAAGAATTTGAAAATGAAAGTAACAGTTACTGAGGAATATCTAGAATATTATTTTAGACAGCAATTAAATAATATTTTTTATTCTTTTAAAAACATAAATAGTATTGACAAAATGCCTCAGCAATGGAAAATACTTGAGAAATGTTCTCATAGCCAACTATGCAAGTCTTGTGCACCCAGCTATCTTTTTTAGTTTTTGACCTACTTCTCTCCATGATATATGCTATACAAATGCAGTCTATATATCCATGTCGCCTTGGTGAGATTTTGTAAAAACAGGGTCCACCTCATGAAGGTTCTCACCAAGACTTAAGGATGAATTACATTTCAGCACTACCACTCTCCTTTGCTTGCTAACTTTTATCTCTCGATTTGGACCTCAGTGGTCCACTGTGTTACTGATGTGATGGCTTTGAAGAGTGCACAGGCCATAATAGTAAGAGACTAGTTCTAATCTTGAAGAAATTGAGTTGTTGGGCCTGGGTTAATTTCAATGTTACTTTTATAAAGAAGAATAAAGATTATGGAGGATAGTTTGAAGGTGGTGTTTTTTTTTTTTTTTTTTTTTTTTTTAAGTAGACAGAAAAACGTTTTTGACTTTTAATAATTATATAGAAGAGTGATCCTGACAGTTGTAAGCTGAGAAATGGGTTTGTTGTGATTACTGGGGAGATGTGGTTGTGGTGGTTTGTGGGTGTGGAAGTTATAGAAGTAGAGGTATTACATGGTGATGTGTCAACTGGTTGGCAAGTGTTTTCTGAAGATGTTTGGTAATAGTTTTAGGGGGTGAGGGAAGTGAAGAGGAAAGAAGAAAGTGGTAGAACAAGGTAAGTTGTAGAAGGAAGAACATATTACTGATTGGATGTGTGTTGTGTTTGTACAGGAAGTTGTAAGTGGGACTTGAGACTTCCACTAGTATTACAGTGGTATTATAGGTAGAACAAGGTAAGTTGTAGAAGGAAGAACATATTACTGATTGGATGTGTGTTGTGTTTGTACAGGAAGTTGTAAGTGGGACTTGAGACTTCCACTAGTATTACAGTAGTATTATAGTACTGACTATGAGAGTAGGTTATGTGGTTTTATTGTATGGTCTTTTTAAGAGTTGTGCCTTGTGGGTGTGATTGTGGCTGGAGATCAGAGGAAATACTCTGGATGGTCTGGAGGGTAGCTGGGGAATTGCATGAATCAGGGTAATGACATGGGACACAACTCTCTTTTTCTTCAGAGTTAATAAGTCAAGATCTGTAGCTACTAGTGAGCTCAAAAAGGCAGGTACAAATGGATGAGTTGTTAAGAATTGAGATCTTGCTAAAAAGGGTCACTGCTAGTAATTGTATGACAGTAGAACAATGTGTATTGGTCCACTTCTTAATAAGGGAGGGTAGTTCCATGGTGTGTAAGGACAACAGCTTTGAGATATAAATCCGTAAAGAAAATTGACCAATGGAGATAGACTTTTTTGAAATGAAGAATCATGCAAAGTGAAGTTATGGAGTTTCCTCCTGGCTTAAGACTGTTATAAAACAGAAAAGTAGAAGTTTAAGGCACTAAGCATAATTGGCAAGCTAAATAGGAAATACGCCTTAAATGTTTTTCTTTTTGCATGCTTTTTCATTTGCTAAGATGCCTGTGGGAAGAGTGTGGGTAGAGTTCACTACACAGATGATATTTGTTTGCAGTCTGATGACAGGCCCATGTACCTTAGCAAAGTTGTGAAGAACATAGGTATTTTTCTTTCTGTTTTCTTTGCTAAGGTACCTGTGGGAACAGTTTAAGAAGAGTTCATTGTACATCAGATATTTGTTTATAGTTTGAGAACAGACCCAGCTAGCTTGGCAAAGTTGTGAGTGAATATCTCTGTAGGCAAAGAGGAATGACTGTGACTGACTTGCCAGGTTGGAAGAGACAGAAAGATCTGAATTTAGTGTTTCCACTGTGGACAGAAGCTTCTTTGCAGGGAGCTATGGTTGGATCCTAATGCTTTGGACTCCAGCTCTATTCTTTTTGATTTTATATTTTATATATATATATATATATATATATATATATATATATATATATATATATGTTTTTGTGTGTGTGTGTGATATGTGTGTTTGTGTTTAAATATATATAAGGTATTGCCAGCTGTACCAGGAGAAGTGAGACAGTGCATGTGTGGCATATGCCAGCATGGCTGGCTTAAGTTTTGTAAATAATATTATGTCATTTGTCTGTCACATTAATTTGTACAGATGCTTGTATTAAAAATATATTTACAAAAGTTGCTTATGTTAAAGAAAATGCTGCAACAGAATCTTAACAGGGTTCTGAATGTGAAGTGTACCAGAGTCAGGTGACTAATTGTGATGTAATTCTATAATCAGCTGAAGGACGGAACTCTGCCTGCAGCAGTTTATTTGTTTTTGTTTTTCTTTGAAATCTGATATAAAAGATCTTTGTCCGATAATGTAGTTCAGTAACTGTTGTTCAGTTGTTTGTTGTACAGTTCAGTCAGTGTGTAGTATATCATCTTGGCTTGTGGGAGTGAGCATCTCAGCAGTATACTAAGTGAGTTAACTAGGAACAGTTTCTCTTTAGTTTAATTAAGAAAAGTACCATGAAATTAGTTTGGTATTATTTCTTTTTCTGCATGTGAGATTCTATCCAAATTTATTATTTTATATTTTCAGTGGCTGAAAACTCTGATGTTTATTGTAACTAAATATTAAGTATTTTCTTATTTTCTATTTTTATTATCCATTATTAAATATTTTTATACCTTTTCATTGTGGCTAGTCTTTTAGTGAATATTTTTAATATCTTGAGAGTACCTGTGCCTATTTCAGTGTCACTCCGAAAAGCCTTACTGCTTCAGACTCACTCTACCATTGATATCAGTATAAATTTAGAAAAAACAAAATAAAATTCACAGCAGCTTCCAAATGAAACTTGTATCCCACAACATGATGCAGCTTTTCAGGCAAAACAATAAAGCCTTGAACAGGGCAAGCTTAGAAAATTGTGAAAATACCCACGGATGGCTCAGCAAACTTCAGTTCACTTTATTCTACAGGAACACAGCACATTAATGCTCCACCATACGTTTTCATTTTAATATGAGGACGTGATTTTTTAAAATGAAAACATACGGTGGCGCATTAATGTGCTGTGTTCCTGTGGAATAAAGTGAACTAAAGTGTGCTGAGCCATCCGTGGCTTTTTTCACAATTTTCTAAACTTGCCCTGCTCAGGGTTTTATTGTTTTGCCTGAAAAGCTGCTTAATTTTGTGGATTATTAGTATAAATTTGACACAATATAATTGGTTACTCCTTGTAAGAGCCTAAGAGTATTTGGCTAGTGGCAGCTACCCTGTGATCTGGATATAGGGGACACAGCTGGTTCATCTGTACCAGCCTTCCCCAAGTGTGTGTGTTTGTGCGTGAGAAAAATCAGGTATTCAAGTGTGTGTGACAGATACATGGCACTGGGACACAGTGCTCCAAGGTGGGTCTTGTTTGGGATCTGACGAGACAGAGTCCAGTCCCAGTGGAGCACGTTCCCTGTGTGCTCTTGGGGTAAATTGTGTTGAATGCAGAGAGCGGCATTTGAAATAGTGCATTAATCAAATGGTGCATTAATCAATCATGTCATGTTTTTAGTGACCTCCTCTCACCAGTGTCAGTGGTGAGGATTGTGGCTGCTTGATTATTACTTACTGGCCCAGGGTAAAGAGAGGCCATCTCCCACACTGACACACACACACACACACACACACACACACATATATATATATATATATATATATATATAATTTTCACACACACATATATATGTATGTATGCGTGTGTGTATATACAGGTAGATAGATATGTTTTGATGGTAAAACACTGTCAGGCAATGTAATTTGCTATTTTTAAATGCTTTTTTTTTTTACTTAGCTTTTCTGACTTGCTTCATAGGAATCCCCAGTAGTGTGCTCGCATTCCGCTTCATAGGAATCCCCAGTAGTCTGCTCGCATTCCCTTCAGCAAAAGTTCCTGTGTCTTGGCCAACCTCCAATCAACCCAAGGCTGTCTCGTTGCCCTGCACTGTGAGTCCCTGCATGGGTGAAACACTAAAGTGCTTTCAGCTACACTAGTGTATGTTAGAGTTGTATTTAATCTGTCCTCCAAACTGAAGACTGTTTCCCCCTTTACTGTACGCGTGCAAACTACTGGTCACCCCCCCCATTTCTCTCTTCCTATAGTACTCCTAGGTCTAAAACTACTTTCTCTTGGAAAAAGTTTACCTATGTACCTGTAGCCCATACTTCTTTTGTTTTTCCCTGCTGAAGTGGTGGTCATTTTCACCACTGTGTACTAGATTAGTAGTATAACATTTGTAGTTATTAGGTAAATACTGCACAACACTGACCTGCAATTAACTTAGCTTGGTTTTCCTGTTTTCTTTTTAGCAGCTGGCTTAGTCCAGTTTTCTGACTCTCAATCTTGCATTACTTTGTGTCTATCCCTTCACCCACCTTGACCCTGCACACCTCCCCATCCAATCCTGCTTAATTACAGAGGTATCAAACGCCTGATGTAGAAAGGCACCATCTTTTGACTTAGCATTTCTGCCTTCCTTCATAGGAATCCCCAGTAGTGTGCTTGCATGCAAATTGCCCACTGCCTCTAGATGGCTCCATACTATTAGTGCATCCAAGTGCCCCACCTGCCCACTAGGTGTCTCTATACTATAAGCTTTAGGGTCTCTAAATCCCTTTACCTCTTCTTCATTGAATCCCCCTAACACAGTTCTTATTCATCTCTTTACAGAAACTATGCAATCCCTAGCTAGTAAGCTATCTCCCTATACCCCACCAACCCCACACTTGATAATAAGATCCCCTTTAAGCTTGATCCAGTACCAACATCTTTTAAGTCCCTACTTAAAAAACTGAAACCCACCACCCTTTCAGCAGACCTACTACCTGCAGAATATCTCCAAAAAGGCACTAATGAAATAGCGTAACCTATATCAATTTTAATCAGTAGAACTATCCACGAAGCCTATATCCCCCACATCTGGAAAATCTCCCACACTGTTCCTCTTCATAAAGGGGGAGATACAACTGAACTTTCAAATTATAGCTTATAGCCATTCTGTCTCCCTTGGCTAAAATAATGGAAAAATGTATCCACAAGCAATGTCTTGCCTATCTGAATCAAAACACTCTCCTAGCCGCCTCTCAGCACATATTTAGACCTTGTCATAGTACAACCTCAGCCGTTCTCTCCTTCTCCCATACAATAAATCAAAACCGTAATGACAACAAGCTCTCCTTAGCCCTCTTCCTTGACCTATCCAAGGCATTTGATATGGTAAATCACCAGCTACTCTTAAACACATTAAAATCACTCTCCATAGATAACCTAGCAATTACCTGGTTTCATTCTTACCTAAGTGATAGACAACAAGCTGTACTATGGAAGAATAACCTATCGTCCCTTTTACCAGTCACCCTTGGAGTCCCACAGGGATCTATATTAGGTCCCCTCCTATTCTCCATATTCATTAATGACCTGTACAAAGTCATCCCTGATGCAAGTTGTATTCAGTATGCAGATGACTCAACCATAATCTGCTCTGCCACCTCCCCCACAGATTTACAATCCTTGTCCCAAATCACTTTCAGCAAAGTAGAGAACTGGCTTACTGGTCGCCAACTACTATTAAACCCAAATAATACCAAACTATTACTATTCTTCCCCACTTGCAAGGTCTCCTCACCACCTCTCACCATATTATCTAACAAAGGTACCATAATTTCCCCAGAACCTAGTACTAAACTACTGGGAGTGATCATCGGCAACAACCTCAAGTTTGATGCTCACATAGACAAAACTATTAAAACAGTTAATAAAACATTAGGTTCTTGATACAGGATTAAACCATTCCTAATCCCATCTGCTAGAACTGTTATTGCCCGTACACATCTGCTATCGACCCTTCTTTATGCCTCACCCATCTTCCTAAAATTAATCAAATCAAACCTCAATAAATTAACTAGGTGCTACAATAACATTGCCAGATTTGCCACAGGATCAGCTTATTGAACCCATCACTGCCTTAACCTTAAATCATTAGACTGGCTTGAACTACCCTATCAACTGCAATATAACCAACTATTAGTTGTTCACAAAATCCTCTACCAACCAGACAGTACTGAAAAATATTATTACCTCCTACAGTAACCTAAAATCCCTTTGCTCTTCCAAAAAATTGCTAGTGCAAACTGTTAAAACCAACAATTCAGCTGGTGAATCACTATTTTCTAACTCTGCTTTTAAAAACTGGAACCTACTTCCTGCTGAACTTACCACTGACCCCTCCTTATCCCAATTAAACAAAATCCCTTAGGAAATACATAAAAATACAGTGGCTTTGTCCCTGTACAAACCCTGACTAACCCCGACTCAAACATAATTCATAAATGAGAACCTCATTACAGGAATAAAACTCTGACTCTCTAACTGTTTAAAATTCTGTGCATCACCCACCTACTGGAAAGATTTAAAGTTAACACTACACTATGTATGATAACTACCTTTAATATATGTGTTTTCCTTTTTCAGATGAAATCTTCAACTATTTCTTTCTCAGCTACTTGCTTCCAATATTTGCTGTGTATATGTGAGAAAAAACATGTACCTGTGTGTACATATAGTTAAACAAATATCAGTTTTGTGAAAATTCACTGTAATAATTTCACTGTATTTACACTTGTTTTTGTACATTTGTAGCTTTTCTCCCCGGGCCTCCACTGAAAGTGAACCTGTATCCAGTCGGACTATCCCTGTTAACAAATGTAAAACAAATAAATAAATAAAACATTTAGTAACTGTGATTTTTTTAATGGAATGTTTCAATAGGAGTGACTAGCTGCATTTTTTATTTCATTTTTAAATGTGAATTTCCAACTAGAGTTCTTTTTAGAGTGGGTTGCCATATCTAAAGTGTTATGAATGTATATTTGTTTTTTTCTTTTCTCATTTTTATGGTTGAGTGCTGGCATTGGGTTCTATCCCTAAAAATGCTTATAGGTAGTATGTATTTTAAATGAGCATTTTTTTTTTCTTTTATCATAGTGATGCCTACAAAACTTCTCACATACCGAATGTTCTATGGAGAGGTGTTGAGTTTGTTAGAGCCTGATTGATGACAGTTTATCTAGGATTTGCCTGTTGATGGAACTAGTATGTGACAAACTATAGAAGATTGGATCTTAACTTGAAAGGACTGTCTTTTTTGTTTTCCTTTGGCTGTTCTGAGAGGAGGGGAGGAAGAATTCTGTTTTATTTTCTATTTTAACAGCCATCAACAATTTATTTTCCAGATGTAGGTTCCTGATGATACCAAAAGTGACCTTGATGGTTTCTAGCCAGGACGGATACCTTGAAATTTCTATATCCCATTTTTGGAGGGGCTAAAGGCACAATTCATGCAGCTTTTGGACAATATCTATAATTGGCCCTGGCAGAGACACTTATGGCATCCATGCAATTTCTGTTATAGGTTCATAGGTTCATAGATAGGTTCATAGATTAGTACTACGCTAACTGCCCTTGCGAGCCATTTTAAGCCTAGCCAATTATCCCTTGTGAGACTCAAACCCTGCACCTTGTGTTTGTAAGGCAAACACCTTAACCATTAGGCCACCCTCCCACCCTATGGAATATTGGAGAGAGTTCACACCTAATTTGTACAGCACACATGTGCAAAGACTTAAAAGGGAAAGACCACAGATTATAAGCTTGCAAGAAACAAAATTAAAAGTAAAAGAGGTACATAGGTTTAAATCCTCACATATACCTAGTGGTCGGAAAAGAGGGGTTGGGTTCTCATTTTTTTCTGTAAGTCCTTTGCAATTAACATTTCCTAAGTTGTTAGCAGTGGAATGGGGAGATGGATGATTTTGGATCATAATATAAATAAGAAATCTTGGTTAATAGAAAATATTTATGATTCCAATACAGATAATGTGAAATTTTATCTGGAATTTTTCAATATTTGGCAGAATATGGCTTGGCCATCTGAAAAAGAATGTTTTAGTGGGGAATTTTAATGTTATGATTGGCCAGAAGCTCAATATACTGTATCAGAAGAATGAGTGTCATGCTAAATATCAGGAGATAGAGATGGTTAATGAGGGATGGCTGGATATACGTAGTGAGCATTACCCAGCTGAAATAATTCCAACCTTTTTGAGAAACATGGCTCAATAACGACGCATGAGAGATCTGAAATTTGTCTTTGAACATCATAAAGAAATGAAACGGTCAGCTAGCATGTAAAAATTTCACCGATCAGACCATGCCCCAATTGTACTAACAATCAGACCTGTTGTCCATTCAGTTAGGAGCAAGATGTGACACTGGGCTCATTTTAGATGAACATCAGACAGGGACAGAGCTACTTTAAGGGCTATAATATCTGATGTGATAAAACATAATAGCATGATACAGTCTTTAATACTATATGGTAGAAAGGATGTAAATCTGCTTTTGGGGGGGGGGGCATTTTGGACATGGAGGGACTGAGAAGGATGGGTAAAAGGGAAATTGTGACTCATAAAACACAAGAGTTTCAATAAATTTAAGGGCAGCTAGTTGCAGGAGAGGGAGAAAAGGAACTTAAATATCTTGAACTAAGCTTGCCAATAGAAATGACCTCAGGGACTATTTCCAGGCCCTATGCTAAACTTCTTCACAAGATTACTTTTTAGTGACTGCATAAGGAAGGAGATCCAAAATGTATTACTTTGTTTTTAAGCAAGGTAACAACTGCTCTATAATTAAAAATGTAATAGATGATATGGGGGATGATTACCCATGTAGTTGGTCATATGTAAGGCTTCTGTAATTACAATGTTACTTTATATTCATCCCAAGATAAAAAATATAGTAGAAACATGGCTTTTTGTGGCTGCCAAGAGGTGTAGAATGCCTCCAGAGGAGAAAGCTTTTTTTATACTGACTTTTTTCTAACTTAGAATTCTCAAGTATCATTCGTAAATTTGCTACATTTTGCTGTGAAACAAAGGTTAGTTTGATTTTTATTTGTTGTATTTTGTATTAGTTTATTGCCTTTTTATATTTTGAATACTGTGATTTGTTTTCTTTACCTTGTGTTTTACTTGTATTCTGCTTTTAACTGCATATTAAAACTTGAAAAGACACCACAGCTCTATCTCTTGTGAGTCAGGCAGAAATTAGAACTGATCAACTAAGGGCTCATATGTAAGATAGAAGATGTCACTTAAGGTTAATCATTTGTGAACTGAGGGGGTGGAGCTAGGAACTAAACATTATATTTAAGGGTTAAAATAAAACATTTCAGAGCTTTATTAGAAAGGCTAACCCAGATTCTGCTACACTTGCTGTGAAGGAAAGGTTAGTTTGATTTTTATTTGTGTATTTTGTATTAATTTATTGTCTTTTTATGTTTTGAATACTGTGATTTGTTTTCTTTACCTTGCGTTTTACTTGTATTCTGCTTTTAACTGCATATTAAAACTTCAAAAGACACCAAGCTCTGTCTCTTGTGAGTCAGGCAAAAATTAGAACTGATCAATTAATGACTCGTACGTAAGATAGAAGATGTCACTTAAGGTTAATCATTTGTGAACTGAGGGGGTGGAGCAAGGAACTAAACCTTCTTTATAATGGGTAAAATTAAACATTTCAGGCTTTATTAGAAAGGCTCACCCAGACTCTTCTACACTTTGCTGTGAAGGAAAGGTTAATTTGCTTTTTATTTGTTGTATTTTATATTAATTTTTGCTTTTTATATTTTAAATACTGTGATTTGTTTTCTTTACCTTGTATTTTACTAGTATTCAGCTTTTAACTGCATATTAAAACTTCAAAAGACACCACAGCTCTGTCTCTTGTGAGTCCGGCAGAAGTTAGAACTTTTCAATTAAGGACTCATGCATAAGATAGAAGAGGTCACTTAAGGTTAATCATTTGTGAACTGAGGGGTGGCACTAGGAACTAAACCTTCTTTTTAAGGGGTAAATCAAAACATTTCCAAGCTTTATTAGAAAGGTTCACCTAGACTCTGCTACACTTTGCTGTGAAGGAAAGTTAGTTTGCTTTTTATTTGTTGTATTTTGTATTAGTTTATTGCCTTTTCATATTTTAAATGTGGTGATTTGTTTTCTTTACTTTGTGTTTTACTTGTATTCTGCTTTTAACTGCATATTAAAACTTCAAAAGACACCACAGCTCTGTCTCTTGTGAGTCAGGCAGAAATAGAACAGATCAATTAAGGACTCGTACATAAGATAGAAGAGGTCACATAAGGTTAATCATTTGTAAACTGAGGGGTGGAACTAGGAACTAAACCTTCTATTTAAAGGGTAAAATAAAACATTTCAAAGCTTTATTAGAAAGGCTCACCCAGACTCTGCTACACTTTGCTATTAATGAAAGTTAGTTTGCTTTTTATTTGTTGTATTTTGTATTAGTTTATTGCCTTTTTATATTTTGAATATTGAGATTTGTTTTCTTTACCCTGTGTTTTACTTGTATTCTGCTTTAAACTGCATATTAAAACTTCAAAAGACACCACAGCTCTGTCTCTTGTGAGTCCGGCAGACATTTTTCCCCACCCCTCCCACCTTGTCTCTTTTGTGTTCTTAAATACCACTGTCTTTCTACTTGCTTGCCTCTTATGTTAATTTGACCATATATCTCATTTCCTCTCTGCTTTCACTGGCTTGTTTGATTAAGCACAAAAGTATAATTTTGTGAAATCACTCCCGTTCAGCTATTTAAATTTATTGACCATTTTACTGTATTCCATAGTACCGGAATACAAAAGTGATCACCCCTTTCAATCTAACTTGCTGTTTTAAAAATAGTGACTCTCCATGAAAACTTAACTTTTTAGACAGGTAAAGCTTAAGTTATTACTTTCACATCTACCTTCTCTAGTGCACACTGCAGTGTTTAGGATAAACCATTTTTTTTTTCATCTTACCTTTAATCATCCCTGTGACTAGCACTTGCTCTAATACCTGCTGGAAAGTACTAGGAGGCCTTAAACTGATACAAGCACTCAACTCTCCTTATTAATAAGGAGAAATTAATCATAGGCACTAAACAGCCTATAATTGCAAAGTACCTTGCTAAGGTAAGGGAAAACAGCTCCTGTACTTTTAAAAAAAAAAAAAGCACCAAACCAAACCAGGCATGTTCAAGGGTCAGCTTCCGGTGATTTTTCCTGTCCACCTGGTGAATCTGGGCATACTGGGGCAATGCAGCAATTGCCTCATGTACACGGGCAACCCTCTCCTCCTACCACCCAACACTACAGCCTGTGAGATATGCACTTACATAGCCAAACTGGAAGCAAAGCTCTCTCCACCCAAGATTGTGCTAGACAGTCAAGAGGAGAAGGTTAACACCTGCACTACACCTCAAGCAACACACAGCCCTTCTAAACTCACACCACCAACACCCACACATAGCAACACTAAATCCACATATGCACAGGCCCTTAACTGTAACCTGCCCAAGCAACAAGGATCTCCGAAACTGAAATGCAAACAAACACCAATAACAACCAAAGTGTCACATAGCTCACAACACTACTGTGCCACCCAGCAACAGCCCCTAAGGCAAGACAAGATACCTAACACTTTAGTCATAGGTGACTCTATAGTCAGGCACACTTATGTCCCACTCACCAGGCTGAACAAGGAGAAAATTACAGTCAGCTGCCTGTCAGGTGCCGGGATCCGCCACATAACTCATGCACTCAAGTCACTCCACAACGAGTACAAATATGACTATGTCATTGTCCATGTTGGAGTGAATGACTTGAGATATACCTCCCTGGACTACATGACACGAGACATGTAAGAGCTCTTAGATCATGTGGCCCAGGCAGGTATGACCCTAGCCCTGAGTAGCCATCATCCAGAATGATACGACAATATAAGGACAAAATGATTGACTTCAACAATTGGCTAAGCTTCTGGTGTCACTCAAAGGGGATCCAGTATCTGTCTGCCTGGGATGACATGATCGACAGACCATGATGCTTTGCCAGAGATGGTCTGCACCTGTCACCCATGGGATTCAAGTTACTGGCTAAGGCTCCTGCCCTGCCTATAGTGCCTTTTTTAGGCAAAGTTCAAAGGGCAAAACTACCACCATAACAGGTACAAGCATGCAAACTCTGAAGGTAATGCTACTCAATGCTAGAAGTCTAAACCTCAAAATGCACTCTTTCGAGACACTCCTAAAAATGGAGAACATTGATATCTGTGCAGTAAATGAGACCTGGTTCAAGGCTCCAGACAGCACCCCTGCAATACCAGGCTACAACTCTTACCACACTTTTTGGCTACCAAACCAGGATCGAAACACTAAAGGTGCAGGAGTATCCATGTTCACCAAGGATATTCACACCACCAGATTAGTTGCCCAACACAATGCATCTGAAATTCTCCAGGCGTAACTAACACTAGGTAAGACTGCAATCCATATTGTAGCTTGCTACAGCTCCCCGCCATGCCCCAAGATACTCACTACACCTTTCTAAACATCCTGGAAAATATTAATATACAACCAAACACCCTAATACTGGGTGATTTCAACTACCCTGCCATTAAAAGGGAAAACTATTCATGTACCAACACCTTTGAGCAACACTTCTGGGAATTCATAAATTCCAATGCCCTGGATCAACTAATCCATAGTCCCACCAGGGGCTCCAATATCCTAGACCTGGTCATTACCAACATGGGAAATCGATGCTCCACACATATGGTCACCCCCTCGTTGGTCAGATCAGACCATAAGCTACTCACCCTTAACATCCATATCCCACCCCCACCCCCCAGTAAGGAAACCTCCATAAAATAATTCTCCAAAGCCAACTTCATGCTACTCAAGTCAGATGTTACAAACTTCATGACACCCATGCAGACGGGAACTGAAAGTTCGACTGCTGAGTCCTACACTAACGCACTGTACGAGCACATCCACTCATGCATGAATTGTGCCATCCCAAATAGAACCAAGATGCTATCCTCCAAAAAAAGGAAGCCAATCTGGTGGTCCCCTGCCATAAACAAACTTTACAACAAAAGAAAGAAACTGTTGCAGAAAAAAGGAAAATCCCAGGATGCAAGACACTCCCTTACCAGCCTCAGTAAGAAGCTGAGATCCCTCATAAAATCCTCCAAAGCTAGTTATAAAAATAAAATTGCCAAAGATTCCAAAGACAATCACAAGGCATTCTATAACTATGTCAAGAATCTAAATGGCAATCCTCAGATCTGCTCTGAGCTGCAACAGAATGGCATTAAATATACTGATCCCAAAGATATTGCCAATATCCTGGCAGATCGATTCAGTGCCAACGTCACCACCCTCTCACCCCCTAAATGGCCCATCTCAATACCAGAAGATTGCCAAATTCTGGTAATAACGGCCACACAGGTAAAAAACGCACTCCCCAAAGCTAAGAATGCAGCATCCATGGAACCAAATGACATCCCGGGCTGTGTACTACATGAACTACAAAATGAACTGGCACCTCACCTAAGTGTCATGTTTAATCCTACCCTCACCTCAGCCTTCATGCCCATTGAGTGGCGCACAGCTACAGTTATCCCACTTCACAAGGGTGGATCCACCTTGGATCCCGGGAACTACCACCTCATCAGTCTCATGAGCCTGATCTGCAAGGCCATGGAACATATTATCATGAAACTTATAAACAAAGACCTTGGCAACCTTCAGACACTGGAATTCACCCAGTTTGGGTTCGTGAAGGGCCGATCTTGTTTCCTGAACCTGATTGACTTCTTCCAATCAGTCTCCAGAGCCGTGAATGAGGGTAAGGTGGTCCACACAGCCTATCTGGATCTCGCCAAGGCCTTTGACACCACCCCCCACTCTGGAATCATAGATAAACTTACTAAGCTGGGCATTAATCCCTACATCACTTGATGGGTTGCCAACTGGCTTACTGACAGAACCCACACTGTAAAAGTAGCTGAATCCAAATCCAGCTCCAGACAAGTGACAAGTGGAGTACCTCACGGTTCAGTCCTGTTACCTCTCTTGTTTGTCATCTACTTCTCGGAAGTACAGGCCAACACTAAGGGACTCTGGCTAACAAAGTTTGCAGATGACTGCAAACTAGGAGCCATTATTGAATCCCCAAATGATGTGGATACTCTACAAAAGGGCCTTACAGAAACAGATGATTGGTGCCAGAGCCATGGGCTCGAGCTCAATGGCAAGAAATGTATAGTTATCCCCTTTTGGGGCAAAACATGTACCCGTGAATTATCACATAGGTGGCAGTACACTAAACACCAAAAGTGTGATAAGAGACTTAGGGACATAGGTGAACAGTGGTCTCACCTTCAATAACCACATCGCCACAACAGTCAGGAAATCCTTCTATGTGGCACGCCTCATCACTAAGGGCTTTTCATCCAGAAAAAAGAGGTCATTGTCCCACTGTACTCATCCCTCATTAGACCCAATATAGAATACAACATCCCATTTGGTATGTACATCTACAACAACCGAAAAGGCCGCAGAAATTCCTCACCAAAAGAATCTCAGTCCTAAAGCAGTGCCCTATGCTGACCACCTTAAAAAACTCCAGCTATACTCTGTTGCATATCGTCTACTCTGAGGTGATCTCTGCTTAACATACAAGGCCATGTCAAACCCAGAGCTGTTGGACATGCTACACTTAAAGAAATCCCAATCCCTCAGAGCCACATGCTCCAGGGATCTAAACCTTGTCATCACAATAAACAAAACATGCTGGAAGGATAGTTCCTGACCCAGAGACTCCCCAGACTCTGGAATAGACTGCCCATACATGTCAAGCAGAGTGCCTCTTTGGCCCTCTTCAAAAGGAACCTTGATGATTGGATGGGAGAAAGGAAATTCACCCTGGGAATCATGCCAGTCGCCTGCTAGACAGGGTCCAGGGAAGTAAATAGTGTGAGAAGAAATAGCCAGGGAATTGTTATGGTTAGGCTTATATAGGCCCAAGGGCCGATAGCCTAGTACCAACCTATGAATCTATGAATCATTATGAGGCACCAGGCAGTGATGGGTTTCCAGATGAATTCTGTAAGTTGGTAAGGGGTGAATGATTGGTTCAGGCTTTAACAAAGATATTTAATTCTATAGAATCTAGCCAGTTGTGTACGTTTAGGTCAGAACAAGGTTATCATTATTATCATTCCAAAGTTAAGGTATGACATTCTACAGTGGAGTGTCTTTAGGCCTATATCATTTATTAGCACAGGTATGAAGATTTTACCTAAGGTTCTTGCCATTTAATTGGAAAAACATTTTCCACACTTAGCACAAAGAAACCAAAATGGCTTTATTAAAGGCCAAGAAATGTTAGATAATTGGTGGGAATTGGTTGTTTTTCTTCATCAATATGGATACCTGGGTGGAAGCATAGGCATAGTTTTTTTTTATATCAAAATCTGACTCATAGGAGTGGGATTTCCTTTTTCAGGTTTTGCAACAAAAGTGGTATAGATCTAAATTTTTGGGCTGTGTTAAGACTGTACTCTCCCTCCTTTTATAGTTTGGGAAATTGGAAGCCTGTCACAACCTGGGAATATTAGCAGGGTACTAGACAGGGCTGTTCCCTTTTCCCAACTTTATTTTTATTGATGATGAAGGAACTGGCATGCTGAGTGAGAAGAAATTTTGGAAGTACAAGCTAAATTGGATGGATAGATTAACATTTTTCTTTTGTTTGTTGGTAATTGTACATTGTTGAGCAACAGACTCCCTATTGTGTTAGGCAAGGTCATGGATTAACTCTTTTGGTGAAGTCTCTGGCTTGCACGTAATCTCTCTTTAAATCAGTTGCACTGGAGGGATGGCTTACAGGGGAATTAGAAGAAGTTAACATCCTAAATGAGAAAGAAGCAACATATTTGAGTTTGAAACTTAGGACGTCATTCTTTGACACAGTGTGGGTAAACTATCAAGAACTTATTCTTAAGGTTGATAGTTTTATACCAAAATGGTTAACTTTTACTATATAGCAGGGAAGGTTTAATATATTCAAGTTATGATACTACCACATATTTTATTTATGATTAGGAACATTCCTCTTTCTCCAAACACTCACTTTCTATAGAATTTCCAAAATATTAACATGACATAATTTTAGGAAAGGCAGGAAGAAGGCTGTCAGCCTCATTAGCTTATATCCCTCATTTTATAATGGAGTAGGACTTCCAAACCTGCCATGCTATACCATAACCTTTCAATTGCACCAAGAGTGAAAGGTAGTTAGAGCTCAACTCAAAAGCTGATATCCATCATAGAAATGGTAGAGCTGATTTATAAATATCTGTGGGAGAAAAAAGTAGTAGCCTTAAAGAGGCTTGTGCAGATTAACTGGGGACAAAAGAATATAATTTTCTCTGAGGAACAAGTGGATCGGTTATTAGAAGCCTCCATTAAGATGGCCTTCATCTCATGATCAGCAATTGAAGCTGATAGTTAGATTTTATTTTCCACAAAGTTGCTAGGCAAATATGGATCTTTCACATGCTAACTGTTGGAGATGTGGACAAAGTGTAGTAGACAAGCTCTACTTGTTTTGAGGATGCCCTAAAATTCAGTTGTACTAGCACTGTATTGTTAACAAGCTAAATGTTAAATTTGATATCCCCATTACCCTTACCTGGAAGTTTTGGATTATTCCCTCCTAAGAATCTTCTTTCCAGGCAAGACTTAGAATTGTGCTGGGTTTTTGCTAGCATTTTTTTTTCTGTAAGAATTTGAAAATGAAAGTAACAGTTACTGAGGAATATCTAGAATATTATTTTAGACAGCAATTAAATAATATTTTTTATTCTTTTAAAAACATGAATAGTATTGACAAAATGCCTCAACAATGAAAAATACTTGAGAAATGTTCTCATAGCCAACTATGTAAGTAATCAATGTTTTTTTTTTCCCAATGACTGAGGAATAGGGCCAATAAGCTGTATATAGTTAATTAAGGTCAGCCGTATACAATGTAGTGTTGAATGGACAAATACTTTCTTCCTTTGTTCTAGATTGTTGTTTTCATGTTTATGCTATTTGTTTCTGTTTGTTGTCCCTTTTCACTTGTTAAAAACAAATAAAATTTAGTTTTAAAAAAAATCCACAGAAATGAGATCATATGTGATTCAAACTTGTGATGCAATTGTAGTAAGGACACATGGGAAACATATCCAGGCCATTCCTGAGATGTCTGAAACATACCTCTCAACTGTCCAGATTTTCCCAGAAGGTCCAGATTTTTGCCTCATATTTTTTGTCTGTTTCTCATAAATTTTATGGCTTTCTGGCAAATCACTGAGGATTAAAATAATTAAATAAAGACATACTTTTAGTTTCAAATGTCATAACCTTCAGATAATATATGCTAACACAAATCCTGTTATTCTAGAAGCGTTCTAAGTTTATAAGAGAAATATGGGAACATTTCTCCATATTTTTCGTCCTTTGTCCCCCCATTATTTTAGGCTTTGTCCAGATTTCTTGCACTAAGAGATTAAGAGGTGTGGTCTGAACACAGCAGGCTAAAGTTCTGAGTCAGTATCTTTGGAGTGTAGTTGATGGGACACGTTATGATGTACCTGAAAGAAAATATTACCAGAATGAAACACATTAACCAATATACTAATTTATCATATAAAAGCCTTTCATGTCCACAAACTGGAGGTGTGAGATAAGACTTCCAGTGAGATACCACATCTAGATGCTCTGCTGCTCCTTTGCACCAACTGCACAAAGAACTAGATTGTGTAGTAAAGCTTGGAAAGCTGGAATTCCAGATGGTTTTTCTCCATTGGGAATCACTGTTGATGTTTTTGATTGCATGCATGCAGGCATACTTTTCTTTTTGGTTGATTTCTTCCTTCTGTATTTTATTCTCTGACCATGGTGTTGCCATATTCAAGTCCAGGGTATATGGCTAGAGAGGGCTTGCCCTTTCTACAAAAAACACATTATTTTTGCATCCATTTGATCTCCTAACCAGTTGTGTTCTGAAGCTGGTTCCTCACTGACTTGTAAGTTAGCTTAAAAGAGAATGAAATTCTATTTTCATTAGAGGAGAGATGTGGTGATACCAGATCACTGTAATGATCTGTGCATCTGATGCTAGATTGATCACACCTGTGTAAATGCAAAGGATTTCACATGCTAAACTTGGGGTTGTGTTGAGCTGACTGTGGTCCTGTTAAGTTACACATATTTCTTTTCCATACTTGTGATTGCAACAGGTATGAAAACTAAATTCAAAGAAGTAGTTCACCTAAATCTGGTCTCCTGACTGTCTGGTGTATTGATAGTAAGCACAGTCATGACATTTACTATTATTGCAAGATAACAGGTACCATTACAGTATTTCTTTATGCCATTAATAATAAAATCAGGACAGCAAAAAAAGCTCAGTAGATACTGCTGAAGCTAGCCGAGGAAAAAACAACAAAACCACGAAAAGAAATCTTTGGCTAAACACGTCTTGTTCTCTGCTGATAAAACACTTATGCTGTACACGTCTGATTTACAGAAAAAGCTGCACAATTAGTCAGTTACTAAAACTTGTTCACGAGTAAAAGGTTCTTCTCTATCATGAAGCAACTCAAGTAACCCTTGTAGATGTTGAGGATCCAGGCTGTTAGATGGGTTCTTGATAACTAAAGCTTCAGTAGGACCAGATTTAAAATCTTCTGCATTCCAGACATCTGGATGTGAATATTTATATATATATATATATATATATATATATATATATATATATATATATATATATATCATAATCCTGAACAGTTGGGGAAAGAAAATTCACATCCAGAAGTTTGGAATGCAGAAGATTTTACTTGTGAACAAGTTTTAGTAACTCTGGCTAATTGTGCAGCTTTTTCCGTAAATAAGACATATAAGTGTTTTATCAGCAGAAAACAAGCAGTGGTGTTTAGCGGAAGATTTCTTTTCATGGTATTAATAACAAAATAGGCAAAGGGGGTCAACTGACAGCATCATTTGCTCAAAATAAGATGGTTATTGTTTTCTCTGTTTAGTAGCATAATTGGTATGCTCCATATATCACATATTAGATAACAGACAAGATACTTTATGAGCAGCAAAACTGTTTAGAGTCAGATGCTAGCACTGATATAGGTCCACGTGAGCATAAAATAAAATCTTTTACCACCTAATAACTGAAATGTAGGACTCATTCCAATAAATTATGGTATGGTAATGTTTCCATTTTGCATGCTGTTCCTTACCTTAGAAAATGGAAGGATAAGTTAACAAATTAGCCATTTAAATTTCTGGGTCTAGCGTCTTTCCCTTTTGACACAGAATACTATGTATTTACAGTTTTGGTGCTGTAATCAAATGTCTCCTTTATAGTTTTCATTTCATTATGGTTGATCTTTCAGATTTGTATAACCTGCTTGCAATCATGTTGTCTTAAATTATATCTGATCTCTGGGATTCACTATACAATCTCGAAATACTGAAATTTCGAATTTCAGTATTTCGAGACTGAATAGTCGAAAAACCACATACACGAAAACCCACAATCTCGAACACTACAATTGCGACCATTCACACACACACACACACACACACACACACACACACACACACACACACACAAACCAGTACATAATCACACACACACATACACCTACCTAACTAAACAAATATAACAACACACACAAACACACTTAACCTACTTATAAGCAGGGGGGCAAGCCTCACTGCACCCCCCACACCCCCCTACTTATATATTCTAACTCCGAGGTCGCACTAAACACACAAAAATCACCACCACACACACTCACACACACTAAAATCCCTACCCATTATCCTCAAGCACACAACACTTACCTGAAACCCCAGATAAATCCACAATCCGCACCACACGTCATGAATGCGACACCACGATAGTGGCGGATTCGATATTTGCGGATTCGGCACAGTGCAGTTTCGGTTAACTGCACTTTCCACTATTTGGTCTCGACATACTGAATTTTGACATTTCAGTACATCGAGATTGTCTAGTGTATCTGATCTCTGTTTCAGGTCATCATGATATTTAACTATTGCTATACTGCCTGAAGGATCTACTTAATTCTGCTACTTCAGTTATTAGCCTATTGTTAGCCTGGTTTCACATGAATGCCTTTGAGGCAACTTCTTTCTGTGTGTTTGCCAACCCATCTACATCACATAAGTTTATATATATATATATATATATATATATATATATATATATATATATATATATATATATATATATATAGTCTGTACTTAACTTGTTTGAACTTAGCCTATAGATGTTTTGTCTACACATGATTTACAAGTAAAATACAGTCACTGCATTTCCCATCTACTGCCTCACTCATCTACTTAGGCTCTGGCTTCCCCTCATTCTTCAAGCTATGTCATTCTGATAAGTTGAGATTTCTTTGTTCACTCAGTCCTTAGAAAAATTTCATCCTTGCCTGCCAGAATATGTGATAAATGTATTGTAATTCTGCTCATCAATGCTACGTCACACTGAATCATGTGATTTAGAACACTTTTATCTGTACAGCCATGTATAGTCATTGTTATGCAAATACTGACCTTTAACAGCCTGCTGTAATCTGATTGCAGATTTCTGACTTTATGCAGAGCAGTGATGACTGACTGTAGGTCTCAGTTTGCTTCTGGCAGGTTCCTTATTTTTTTTTTTCAAAACAAGTTTATTGTTTTAACATATAAGAGAAATATCATAACAATTTTATACAAATAATTAAAAATAGGTATTATTATAATATTCAACAAAACAACTAAAGTATTTACAAAGACATCCACTACAATCAGATCAATTAATTAAACTAAAATACTGTGCTATTGAAATTAGAATTTTTTTAACAAATTTTGTAAATTATCCCATACAAAAAAATGTGATGTTTTTCTAGTTGTTCTCATTCTAATTGTGCTTATTTCCATATGACACATTCCTTATTTTGAGTTAAGTTCAGCACAGATATGGAAGCAGCCTGTATTTGCTGTGTAGTACTTTTTATTAGGTATCATTGCTCACTTTTGAAGAAGGCACTCTTACCTCCTTATAAATATGATTATATCTTGTGTTATTTCATATTTTTAATTTCATCTCATACCTGCTCTTCCAATAGTCCCACAGTCCTTTTATTGTACTGCTGCTTTGTGTGTGTGTGTGTGTGTGTGTGTGTGTGTGTGTGTGTGTGTGTGTGTGTGTGTGTGTGTGTGGGTGGGTGTGTGTGTGTGTGTGTGTGCATGAGCTCTTGTTGGCTGGTTTCCTACTGATGATTTTTTTTATTGTGCCCATTAGATCAATCTGCATTTGCATTGTCATCAGGTGTCCTAGTTATAGCTCTCTAAGTGTAAAACTGTCCTTGATTCTTCATTATCCCTTTGCTGTTTACTGTATCCCAAGAAATGAATTCTCTGGATTACAGGCCATTAAACATGGATTATAAATAATTAAAGTAAAAACTGTTAAAGCTGCATGTATATTGCATGTAGAGCTGCATACTTTTAAGTTTTAATAATCATATTTTTAAATTAGTTTTTGCCCATCTTACATTGATAGTAAAGCCCAAAATTGGAACTTTAGACTCATTCATTCTCTCACTGGTTGGCTTTAGCTAGATTACCAGCTGCAGTGTTATTCCTCTAATACTTTGACTTTCATGATCTTAAACTGTCAAGCTATAAACTAAAGTTTTTACTTTTATCTTTTGAGTACTTGCAAAAATCGGTGGTATAGTTTCCTTCTTCTGAGGTAAAAGTTCCATGAATGCCTCTGTGAAATCTGCTTCTCATGTGACTAAGTGCATTTTAAAGTGTGCTTATGATGCTTCTGATTAGTCCTGTAGAACTGCTGCGTCTGGGTCGGTTTTGAAAAGATTGGTTTGGCTTAAGTATCAATATCTGTCTGAAGTTGCTAAAACTGAACTTCAAATGTTCTCCTAGATAAGAAGGTTTTGTTTTTCCCTTCTGCAGATAAGATGTTAAAAAGCGTGATGAAAGGGAAAAGTTAATACAAGGAGGACTCAGATTTTTCAATCCTTTTGTAAAGGACATAGAAACCCCCCTTTAACTCCCTTTTTAACAAGCCATTTAACAGCTGGCAAGCATGATTTTACAAAGCAATGACAAGGCGGCTCAACAAAGAAAGGAAAAGCCTAAAAAAAAAAAAAAAAAAAAAAAACGGACAGTCCTCTCAATCAGAATGGCTAGTGTCCCACACAGACTTCTTCCATTCCCACCCTGGCAACCTCTCCATATCTGTGAGGTGCCATCTTCCTTTGTAGTTCCAGATTGTTTCAGACAGATGGGCTGTGGGCTCTGAATGCAATTTAGTAGGATTACACCTGGCAGTGGTTATATCTCTATAATTCTCAGGGATTCCTCTTTACCCCATGAACTAAATTTCTCTCTTTCCTCCATTTCTGCACTAGATACTGTCCCAGGGAGTTATAGAACTTGCACCTCTTTGCCACTTAGGCAAAGGCTTTTATTCATTCATCTTTCTTGGACCAAAAAGGGAAGGCTCTTTGTGGCCTATAATGGACCTCTCCTTTCTAAATATCTTTTGTCAAGATTCCAAAGTTCAAAATGTTATCCCTTTAGTCTCTTCTTCCACTACCCCCCCCCCCCAGCCTTTATGGTAAAGCTAGATTTAAAGGACACAAATCATTACATTCCCATTGCTGAGCATTTTAGCTGTTTTTAAGGTTTATCCATTCTCTACCTTACCTTTTGGACTTTCCACAGCACCAAGGGTATTCACAAAGTGTGTTGCTCCACTCATTGTTTTCTGTGGCTTCAAGACATTCACATTGTTAATAATTATCTTATCTTAGCAGACTCTCTTTCCAGTAGTTAAGAATCTTTGCAAACTGTCCAGAGTCTCATACTCACTCCTTCACCCCTTTTCATCATACTGTGTTCTCATGATGTCAGTTAGATTCTGTCCTGGGAAGAGCTTTTCTTCTTTCAAACAAAGTAGAGACATTTCAGTAGTTCTTCCTGTGTTTTTCCAAAAAAAGCTGTAGATCTTCCTGAGATTTCTCAAGATTTTGGGAAACACAATATCAAGTGATTGCTCTTGCCAGTCGTAACATGAGAAGAATACAAGTCAGATCAGTTTGGATTCAGCATCTTTACCCTTTGTCCTATTAGATCCGAGTTCTAGGATTTGTAAAAAGGGAGATTATTTGGTAGCTAGATCAGATCTCTTGCAGTCCAGGTGTCCCACTGTCTTTTGATCCCAATGCAGTCTATAACAACAGATGCATCAGACTTGGAATGTGATATGGTTTCAATAGGGAAAAATTGCAAGCTCAGTGGATCCTTTCAGACAGACAGGAACACATAAATGTCACAGAGATGGTGGCCCTAAGTCATCTCTGGTCACCAGGACATAGACAACATCACAGTGTTGTGGTACATAAACAAACATGGGGGTACCAGATCCTGTTACCTATTATATTCTCGAAAACTGACAATGTCGAATCTGACTTTGTCGCCACGAGACTAGTGAAAGTGCAGAACATCGAACGGGTAAACGGAAATCTCTGTAAGGGGAGATTTCTGTTTACTTCAATGTAGTGCAGTCTCGGAGTTGGTATATTTAAGTAGCGGGGGGTGTGGGGGCTTTAGATTTTCTTTTTGTGAACATTCAAAATTTTAATGGTTCGATCATTTAAAGGTCGACCTTTAGTGATTCGAACCATTAAACGTTCGATGTTTTAATATAGACCCACCAGATCCTACCCTCATTGCAGGCTGGCTGTGACAGCCTGGGAGATAACTATTCAGCTCAATTTGACTCTGCAGGCTTCTTGCAGCCTCTTAGACCAAAACTGATTGCAAATTAGCTCAGCAGGACCAAGTCAGACCCCTACAAATGGAGATTCCATCCTGGGGTCTTCTGAGAATTGATCCAACTTTGGGGAACATCTCAAGTAGATCTTTTTGCCTCATTTTAGTATAGACAGCTAGAGAACTTCTGCTCCTGGTCTCCTTGCAAACAGGTCCAGAAGGCAGTTGTCTTCTCATTGCCATGGATAGGACTATTCCTGTATGCTTTCCAACTTTTTGCACAGATATTCAGGGTTCTTCTGAAGATCCATAAGGACTCTCCAAAAATTATGATGGTGGCTTCCCTTAAACCCAGGCAACATACATTCTCCATGCTTTTTAATCTGGCCAATGGCAATTACAACATGCTCTCAGACTATATTTGCTCACAAGAGACAGGGATTGTTTGATACAACCTGACCTAATTGATATTAAATTAACTGCCTAGATGCAATGTTAATGCCTTTTAGGCACATTTGTTTTCTGAGGATGTGTAGCAGGTACTAAAAGAGGTAAAAAAATGTCTACTAGGAAATCATGTTTGCAAGTGGAAGGTTTCCTAGTTACTGTCAATCCAAGAACCTGGACCCTCTTCAGGCCCATCTGCCCCTGGTTCTTATTTGTGTGAGTTACTGTCCTCTGGCATTTTTTTACTCCTCTTTGAAGGTGCATCTGCCCATTTCTGCTTGCCTGCCAATTGATCCCCCCTTTCTAACTATGATCAAATTAAACAGTTTTTGAAAGAGTGTTAAATATCCATCCACCTAGGAAACAAGTAGTCCTTTCCCGGGATCTCAACTTTGTACTTTTAAAAGCTTACTCTGTCTCCATTTGAATGAGCTCACTGGGCTGAATTAAGGTTCTAAACATGGAAAACTGTTTTACTCATTGCACTGACATCTACTAAGAAAATATCTGAGTTACAGGCACTTACATTGAGTCAACACTATCATTTTTGTTTTCACAAGAATGGGGTTTCTTTGAGAATTAATCTTTCTTTTATGTCTAAAATTGTAGTTTACTTTAAGCCAGATAAATATCTTCTTGTCTTCTTTCCTGAATCCAAGAATAAGAGAGAAAAGATTGTTCACACTCTGAATGCCCACAGGCAGCTCAGATAATACCTAGACAAAACTCTAGCCTTCAGTGTACTGTACTGTTTTGAAAAAAAGAAAAAAAACAAAAAAAATTATTGTTTCCCACCTTTTCTAAGCTAGTCTAGTCCAGTTTTCAGGTTCTGCTGAATTCAGGGCTGTGGTACAAGTTCCTATGTTGCCCATATCCTTACTTGGATAGAAGGAAGTTTCTCTGTTCACCAGTGAGAGTGGGGAGCTTTGAGCAGCCTATCTGTCCCTGAAGAAGTGGTCTCAGCCCAGCAACTAGTAGTTTATTGGCCGTTTTGGGCTAATTTCTATCTCTTTCATCTTCCTGCTTTAAAACCCGCATTTGCATGGTTTTGCATTTGTATACAACTCAGCACAGCTCCACGTGGTGTCCTGCAGAGTCCTACAAGCAGCAGAGTGACAAAAGAGTGACTTTCAACTCATTATTTTTTCTCTGCATTTTTTCCTGTGACTGCTAGTTTCACCTAAAAAGCGATCGTCAAGCATTTATTTGCTCTAAAAAGCTATTTTTGCTGCATACTGTACTTATTTTTACTGTTTGCGCTTTTAAAGTCGTTTTAGTAATTTTATGTGTTGAAATCTTCTGTTTAATTGTTGTAGGCTGCACACTCAAGTGCGATAGCCTGTTCTGAGCATTTAAAGTGTTTTTGTGTAAGTTTACTGTACTGTTTTGAAAAAAAGAAAAAAATATATTCTTGTTTCCCACCTTTTCTAAGCTAGTCTAGTCCAGTTTTCAGGTTCTGCTGAATTCAGGGCTGTGGTACAAGTTCCTGTGTTGCCTATATCCTTACTTGGATAGAAGGAAGTTTCTTTGTTCACCAGTGAGAGTGGAGAGCTTTGAGCAGCCTATCTGTCCCTGGAGGAGTGGTCTCAGCCCAGCAACTAGTAGTTTATTGGCCGTTTTGGGCTAATTTCTATCTGTTTTATCTCCCTGCTTTAAAACCCACATTTGCACGGTTTTGCACACCACGCAGCGCCAGTTAGCTAGGGTTAAACTATTCCAGGCTCCACAAAGTCTGCTTTTCAATTTTTCCCTTGGAACTTGTTAAACTCTCAATTTAAGCACTCTAACCTTCCTTTTACAGTTCAGCACTTGCTCTAAGCCATCAGTAAGCACTAATAAACGCTAACACTACACCCCCCTTTTACTATACAGTAGTACAAGGCTCCCTATTTGTCCCTATCAGACAATCAGTAAAACAGTTCATTTATCCATACAGGCATGTCCAGAGGGCAGATTCAGGTGTACTCTCCAGTTCAGCTGGTGAATCTGGGCATCTTGAGGCAATGTAACAATTGCCTCATGTACACAGACAACCCTCTCCTCCTTCCAACAAACACAAATGTATGTGAGAGATGCAACCATACAGCCAAACTGGAGGCCAAGCTCTCTCAACCCAAGACTGGAACAGTCAGTCAGGAGGAGAAGGGAAACACTTGCACCACACTACCAGGCTCACATAGACCAGTCATATCTGCACCAGCAAACAGCACACATAAATACAAAAAAACATACACGGAGGCTCTAAATAAAAATCTACCAAAGCATCAGAGACCTCCAAACAGACATCCAAGCAACCTCCACCCTCAAACAACAACCACGTATCACATACTTCACAAAGTCAGTGTGCCACGCATTCACAGCCCTTAAGGCTAAATAACACACCCAATACACTAGTAATAGGTGACTCTATTGTCAGGCACACTGAAGTCCCACTCACTAGACTGAACAAGGAGAAGGTTACTGTATGCTGCCTGTCAGGTGCCAGGATCCGCCACATAACACAAGCACTCAGGTCACTCCAAAACAAGTACAAATATGACTCTGTCATTGTCCATGTTGGTGTGAATGACCTGAGACGTACCTCCCTGGACTACATGAAAAGAGACATAGAGGAGCTCTCTGATCATGTAGCCCAGGCCGATATGACCCTGACCCTGAGTAGCGTCTTGCCCTTACCAAGAATGATGCCACAGTATAAAGATAAAATGATCAGTTTTAACAATTGGCTAAGCTATTGGTGTCATTCATAGGGGATCCAGTGTCTGTTAACCTGGGATGACATGCTTGACAAGCCACGCTGCTTTGCCAGAGATGGCTTGCACCTGTCTCTCTTAGGCTTTCGAATACTGGCCAAGGCTCTTTCCACCCCTATAGTGCCTTTTTTATGCAAGGCTCAAAAGACAAACCCACCTCCATAAACAACACAAGTAACCAAAAACTGAGGGTCATGCTACTCAACGCCAGAAGTCTAAACCTCAAAATGCATGCACTCGAGGCACTCCTTAGCATGGAGAAAATTGATATCTGTGCAGTAACAGAAACCTGGTTCAAGGCTCCAGAGAGCACCCCAGCACTACCAGGCTACAACTCATACCATATATTTTGGCCCTAGAACCCAGACCGAAATACAAAAGGAGGGGGTGTATCCATTTTCATAAAGGATACCCACACCTCCAGGTTAGTGGCACAGCACGAGGCCTCAGAGACCATCCATGTGCAACTAACAGTGTGAAAAGCTGCTTTTCAGATCGTAGCTTGCTACAAATCACCCACCTTGTCTCAGGACCCCCACGCAGCATTCCTGAGAACATTGGAAAATATGAAGGTCTTACCAAACACCATGATACTGGGTGATTTCAACTACCCAAACATTGACTGGGAAAACTACTCAAGTACAAACTCCCTTGCCCAACGCTTCCTAGAGTTTATAAACTCAAACGCCCTGGAACAACTGGTCACCACTCCCACAAGAGGTGACGACATATTGGACCTGATCATCACCAACATAGGGGATCAGTGTTCCACACCAGAGGTAAACCCCTCGCTGGTAAGATCAGACCATAAACTAATCGCACTGGACATCAACATCCCGACCCCACCCACAGTCAAGGAAACCACTGTGAAAACTTTTCAAAAGCAAACTTCACACTTCTTAAGACCGAGGTGGAAAGTTTCAAAGCCCCCTTGATAAAGGATAATGCTGCCCAAACTGCAGTATCCTTTACAAATGCATTCTATGAGCACCTACAGGAATGCATGGATTGAGCCATCCCAAGTAAAACCAAGACTCACTCCTCCAAAAAGAGGAAACCAGTCTGGTGGTCCCAGGCCATAAATAAGCTATACAACAGAAAGAGGAAACTATTACATGATAGAGCAAAATCCCAAAAAAGAAAGGCATCCCTTAGCAAGAAACTACAATCCCTTATAAAATCATCCAAGGCCAGTTTCGAAAGAAAAATTGCCAAAGACTCTAAAGATAATCACAAAGCCTTCTTTAGCTATGTCAAGAATCTAGGTGGCAACTCTCAGATCTGCTCTGAGCTAGTGCAAAATGGCAAAAAATACACTGAACCAACTGACATTGCCAACATCCTGGCTGACGGGTTCAGTGCAAACTTTACCCCCCCCCACCCCCAAAAGGGCCCGTGTCCATCCCAGAAGAATGTAGAGCCCCAGACATCACAGGCACACAGGTGAAAACAGCCCTTTCCAAATCCAAAAACACAGCATCAGTGGGACCGGATGGTATCCCAGGTTGTGTCTTACACGAGCTCCAAAATGAACTAAACCCTCACCTAAATTCACTATTCAAACTCAGCCTTACCACAGGCTATGTACCCAAAGAATGGCATACAGCAACAGTTATCCCGCTCCACAAAGGTGGTGCCACAACAGATCCTGGGAACTATCGCCCTATAAGCTTGACTAGCCTGGTCTGCAAAGCTATGGAGCGTATCATCATGGAACTCATTAACAGAGACATTGGGAACCTCCAGACACTGGACCCTACCCAATTCAGCTTTGTTAAAGGCAGATCCTGCCTCCAAAACCTAGTTGACTTCTTTGAAATAGTCACCAAGGCCATAGATGAGGGAAAGGTAGTCCACACAGCCTACCTGGACCTCACAAAGGCCTTCGACACCATTCCCCACTCTGGCATTATAGATAAACACCAGCTTGAACATTAACCCCTATGTCACGAGATGGGTTGCCTACTGGCTCACAGATAGAACTCACATGGTCAGAGTTGTGGGTGCCATATCCGACTCTAAACCGGTTACAAGTGGCATCCCACAGGGCTCTTTCCTGGGACCCTTCCTGTTCGGTATATACTTCTCTGAGGTACAGGCAAGCACAGGAGGACTATGGCTTACCAAGTTCGCAGAGGATTGCAAACTGGGGGCCATAATCGACTCTCCGGCTGACACAGACATCCTCCAGAAGGGTCTCATGGAGACAAATACCTGGTGTCAGAACCATGGCCTCAAGTTAAATGCAAAAAAGTGCATAGTCATCCCCTTTGGGAAAAACAAAGTGCCCACGAGTTTATCACATAGGTGATAATCCACTAAGTACAGAAGATGTAATTAGGGATCTGGGGACCCAGGTAGATAGCAACGTCTCCTTTGATAATTACATTGCCAAAGTGGTTAGAAAATCCTTCTATGTAACCCACCTAATCATGAAAGGGTTCACATCTAGATCAAGAGAGGTCATTGTGCCCCTCTACTCATCAGGCCCATAATAGAGTACAATGCCCCATTTGGAATGTACCTTACACCTGCAACAGCTGGAAAGACCACAGAAGTACCTCACCAAGAGGATTGTGGACCTCAAACAGATGCCCTATGCAACTCGTCTAAAGAAACTCCAGCTCTACTTGATTGCCTACCGCCTACTCAGAGGTGATCTCTGCCTGACGTACAAGGCCAGGTCCAACCCGGAATTAATGGACATGCTCCACCTCAAGAAAACCAAATCTCTTAGAGCCACACACTCCAGGGATTTAAACCTCAGCACGACAATAAACAGGACATGCTGGAGGGATAGATTCCTGTCCCAGAGACTTCCCTCGCTCTGGAATAGAATCCTAATTTATGTTGGGCAAAGCCCCTCACTGACTCTCTTCAAGAGAAATCATGATGAGTGGATGGGAAATCATAAATTTACCCCTGGGATCACTTCAATGGCCCTGCTGTACAGAGGTCCAGGAAATTAATTTAAAAGTGAAGCGAAAGCCAACACATTCTGGCTAGGCTTATAAATGCCCTTGGGCAGATAGCGTAGTACCTACCTATGAACCTATGATCAGCTGTTCATCTTCTACAAGGTTATGACGAAAGGATAACCAGTGACAAAGCTAACTATTTCCAGGTAGTTTTCACATGCTGTTGCTTTTTGTTACACTCAGCATTATAAGCCACTTCCAGACAAGGTTAGGACCAATTTTGCAAGGGCTTTGACTTCTTCTGTGGCTTTCTGGAAAGATCTGGACTCCAGAAGTATTCTAGAAGCAGCAATTTGGTCTTCTTTACACATTTTACAAAGCAATACAAACTGTATTCCTTTTCCAGGTCCAGAACAAGCTTTTCCAGGTCTATTCTTCAAAGGCTCCTAGAGTCTTAGTTTATTTGTCTCCTTCCTTTGTGAGGTTTCATAAGCTATGGCAATATACTATTATCGCATTGGCTGCTGCAACTTTGACATATACATTGACCATAGTACAGCTATGCAAGTAAACTTACCATAACAGTAGATGGTCTAATAGATCAGTGTTGCAGTAGCTTCCCCTTCCTGCAGCCCCCTTATTTGCTTGTTTTTTCTTTTGTGCTGACAGAGTATGGATGTTTCACCCTTTTGTACATGGTTTACTGTTTGGTTTCTTTCTTAGCATCATTCTCTCTGGACTCTTGTCTCTGCTCTAGGCAAAAAGAAATGTTCTTTATATGGAGTTCTGAGGCACCGTTTAGCTTTGTAACCTGGATGGTCATGAGGAATAGGACCGGTATAGTTTAGACTATTGCAACAGTGATCTAGTAGAATATTTACTATTATAGTAAGTTTGCTTATTCAACTATACCTTCCCTGCAAGCAGAGAAGACAAATACTGCAAATATGGTATCATTACTTCCTGGAAACAACAATTGCAAGAACATACCCTCATGTAATGGACTTTCGCCAGCCTATTCAAAAAAAAACACTACATTATGATTTTAATAGCAAATGCTTACATGCAATCTTACAAGATGAATCAAAGGCAAGGCTTAGACTGACCACTGCCTGCCTCCTACCAAATCACCATACCAGTAAAACTGAAAAATGGGACTAAATCCATACCTCACAGCAGTCAAGTCAATACACACATCCTTTAGTTAGCAAACTGATCAGAAAGACAGGGTTAGCAGACACATTTGTATGTACAATCGTTTACTGTCAAATAAGAAGGGATGAAGCCAACAGACCATCTGTCACTTAAAATAATAGAGTACACAGACTAGCAGACATGGTCAGAATTTTCAAAATAAAGCATTCAATAGAATCTTTTTAATATCAGCCCTTAAATGACAAATGACGCACAATTTGTGTGTGGCTTAGATGAAGGGTTTCTATCTCTTTGTTTACCAACAGAATTATTGGGTCTCTGCTGTCTGGATCACTTCAAAATGTTACCAGTTTTTGGGGAAGTAATTGCTCATGTGCTTAGAAATAAATGTTGCTAGAAGAATGCAGAATTGCAGTCCTACAGGAGCTTTCACTGTTTTAATATCTGTTGTTGACTCTGGTTAGCCAAAAGAAAGAATGCAAAATTGCGGTCTCTCTTTTTTTAAACATCTTTATTGAATTAGCACTTGTGACATTGGCACATTTACATTTGTATAAAAGTAATCAAACCATATTAACAAGTTAAAATTTACAAACACGCTTCACATATATTGCTATATATATCATATAACCTAAGCAACATTACACAAATTATTCACCTTCTGCCCTGTTTATTTAAACAAGAAACATCTCTATTAAACCATCACTTATGATATAAACAATTATGCATTTATATAAATGAAAGCAAATCACACTGACACAATCCTAGTTGCAAGCATTTTACATCACAAGCCATACTGCCACACTCTCTTGTACCCAGCAGCAAACATTTTCCATAGTCAAATGATATCAGGTAAAGTCAGCACAGACGCGTGTGTGCCATAACCATATTGGTAATAAGGAAGCTTATTTTTTTTTCTTGTTTCTATTTCTGCAGATTGTTTTCAGTGCTGACTATTTTACAGAAGGAATTCTACCAGTTTGCATTGCTGTCAGTTAGGTTTGCACTTATGGTATTTAAAGTAGGGCAAATGTTTTCAGAATCAAGCTAACAGCCTTCATCAAAGCTTCCAGCTCTTGAATTAATTTGTGCAATGAATATCTATTACATGTAAGGAGATAAAAAACAAAAACTGCTAGCAGTTGTTACCCATTACAATAAATAGATGTCAATAGGCGTTGTGGTTTCAACAGAGATGAAAGAACCTATCGTTCCAAGCTATCAATTTATATGTCAGACTCCCTGCCATTTAATGATAATATAAGGTAACACGTGGTGGAGCTTTTCTGTCAGACACCTTATATAAAGCATCAACTCGAGGGTAATTCTATGTGCTTCATATCTTCCATTTATAATGCCTGCTAATCACTGGTAGTGGCTCCAGACCACTACATCCTTAAACTCGATACACTGGGTATAAACAGTAATTGGTATTGAGGCCAGAAAGAAAATGAAGATAGCAGCAGTACAACAAATACAAATTATTTTACATAAGGCATGTGTGTATTAAAATACACAAGGAAGTATTTTATATACATGTGATCTTACAGTTAAATATAATAAAACACACACACACACACACACACACACACACACACATGCACACATGCACACATGCACACACGCACACACACACACACACACACTACAAGTACCTTATGGGTTAACGTGTTTACCTCTTATAGACAAAGAAACAGGGTTTGATTCTAATCTTTCAGAGAAACTGGCTAGACTTAAAATGGCCCACAAGTGCAGCTAACCTAGTAGCTGTTTAAATGTAATTTGTTTTTAGAAGCAGAAAAAGACGGTGAATGGTATGTTTTATCTTCTGTTAAGAACATAACTGGTGTTATAGGCACTTGGCACAACTGTCTTGTACCTTGCTTTGCAGCAAGAGCGTGCTATCAGACCTTAAACATAACACTTCTGTGTGTCAGTCTTTAATTTAAAAAGACAAAGGTAGCACTTTCTTGCACACAAGCCATATTCAAATATATAAACTACCTGCCAATCACTGAGCTCTTAGAATAGTGTATTGGAAATATTACATGCCTTAAGTACTTTACAGCTAGTATGACTCATTAATCACATTTGTAACTCTCATAGACTGGTTAATTAAAAAAAATATACATCTTCTACTCATTTGCCTCCATTTTTACCCGGAGTACACCCATACCATAAAGAGCAACACTTGCAGATTTATTTTTTAATTGTAAACCACTAGCCAGAGCTTGTCTGTTTCCAATGTAGGAAAGAAGTTGCTAAGTGATCTTTACATTCACCTCTCATCTTCTTTTCCTGGCTACTGCTCCACTTGTCATATTAATTCATAGTCTTACTTTCCTCACTGTCTCATTACGTCATATTCATGATGCCTCTTCACTAGACTTTGCTAGATTTATTAGTTCGAATCAAGTGAAGGCAAATACAACAAGCAACAAACTAGTGAAAGGAAATCCAGTTGTCTCAAGCAGAACTCTATTTAAACGTAAAAAAGTTTATTTTACAACTTAAAATGCTTTTCGTCACCCCACATAGGGAAACTTCCTCAGAAATAAAAAACTGAAACAAAGTTAACAGTTTTTAAACTAACCCGCACTAGTCATCACATGACAAGATGAGCCAATCATCACAATAATCCATTTAAACATGTGATCAGTGATTAAACAGTGTTTAAACAATACATCGCACAAAGACAACTTGGTAAAATCTTATTAGTAATTCAGTACGTACAAATTAAAAACTGATTCTAACTGCATATTACAATATGTTTCAAGTAATACAATTGTGATACACAAACTTTTTCACCTACTTAAACTTCTTAACTTTAACAAGCAAAAAATGTTGCAATTTTCATTTAAACCTGGATATGAGAAAGCATTTAGAACCAGTTGCCTTTCTAACTCATGTTCCTCAAGTAGTAAACCAATAGGGCCACCTCTAATGTCTGGCAAAACCTGGTCAATAGCTTTAAAGCAAAACTTGTGACCCCCATACAAAAAAAAATGCTTAGCTAGTACATTGTCACTTTTGTTTTTATTTATGGCATAAATATGCTCATAAATTATTTCTCTAAACTTGCGGTCCGTTTTACCGATGTAAAACGCAGGACAGTCAATGCATGTTGCAATGTGTATCACTGCCTTGGACTCGCAGTTTAGTGCATCACCTACATGCGCCACAAGTGAACATACCCACGGATCTCCCACTAGGCTTAACAGCCCTACGCTTAAGGAGGTTTTTCAAGTTAGGTCCCTTCTATATACTATTTTAGGCAAGTTTCCAAATCTGTCTAATAGTGAGTTGCCTCTACTAATAAGAGACCAATTCTTAAACAGAATGGACTTAAGTTGCACACTGTCATTACTGTATGTCGTAATGAAACTCACTTTAAAGTTTACTTGCTGGTGACCATTATTTACTATCTGATGCAAGCTATTGTTATTTCAGTGAGTATTTTCAATATTAATGGCCTCATTATACTCTTGTTGGATAGCTTGAATCTCTTCTTTCTTGTACAGGAGAGGTCTAAAGTGGCCATTAAGGCATTTATACTGTATTTCCTCGATTAGAGAGTAAATCAGTGTTGTTGGGTAGCCCCGTTTTGGAAACATACCACTCAGCAGATGACATTCATCCAAGAAATCCCTATCCAAAGAAGTCATCCATGCAGCCCTAATCAGTTGGCTCTTCACTATTGATCTTTTTTGTGTGAAAGGGTGGACACTAGTATAATGCAAGAAAGAAGTACAGTAGGTGGCTTTCCTAAAGATTTTAGAAATTTATGTCTTGTTTAACAAGTCCTTAGTTAACCTAATGTCTAAGTAATCTATAGTGACAGTACTAAAATTAAATGTAAACTTAAAGAACCTTGTTGTAGTGTTCAAGTAATCAACAAATTGGTGGGCTTGCACCTCATCACCTCTAAAAATAATAAAAATATCACCTAAAAACCAGGTGTAATGAACTAGGTTTGACTTAATTCTAGGTAAGTCAAATATAAACATTTTCTTCCAGTAAGCCATAAACAAATTGGCCAAACTGGCCCCACAAGGCAAACCCATGGCTACACCCTGTTTTTGTAAATAATATTCACTATCAGACATAAAGAAGTTATTAGTAAGGATGATGTCAATTAGTTCTTCAACCAGGCCTATTTCTGCTAACTGGGTGCTTTTGTCTTTAAGTACAAGACTAATCCACTCCACAGCCTCCAAATGGGGGATGGAAGTGTACAAATCGACTACATTAATAGTCAGGAAATTATTTTCCTGATTAAATTCTAAGTCTTAACTTTTGTAAAAAAGACCAAGAGTCTTTACACACTTGGGTCTTAGATTTCAAGTACCTTTGTAAGATGGAATCAACCAGTTTTGCACAAGGGTAAGTCAAAGAGGCCCTACCATCAATGAGGGGCCTCATAGGTGGATTAAACTTATCCTTGTGCACTTTCGGGATACCAAATGTTACAGGTGTTTTAAGAAAAGACTTACTAATGTAGTTATAAGTATCAACGTCGATTTTTGCCTCGATAAATAAATCATTAAAATACCCCCTAATACGAGAATACGCAATATTCATCTCGTTTAGTGATGACTTTACATAAGCATCACTATTTAGCACTAACTTCATTTTATTATTATAGTCAGTGGTGTCAAAGATTACAAGTCCACCACCTTTGTCTGGCTTGACTGCTCTCACATGTAAAGAGTTTAAAAGTTTTAAAGTTTGAACCTGTTCTTGACTAATATTACTTTTCTTAAATGTACCTAAATTGGTACATGCATGTAGTTGTGCCATATATCTAAAGTCGAATTCACATATATTTTCAAACACACTGAGTAAAGGGTGAAGTGGAGGGGTTGTAAGTACTTGCTGTTTTAAATGGCCTATGTATATCAAGAGAATTCCCCAAAAGAAGAGACAAATTTAGTTTTCTTACAAAGCACTTTAAATCAATGATTGTTTTAGCAATTTTCATATTCCTGCTAGGGACAAAGGTATTTCCCTTAGTTAACAAGCCAATCAAGACTGGATCGATGGTAGTGGAAGAGTAATTATGGATGTTAAAATCACCGGCAGTATTTTTTAGAATATCGAGCCTAGTAGTGCTTGTTGACCCCTCTTGTACTATCTCTTGCGCCTGTTGTTCCGTGTTTTGTTCCTTTGATTTTGAAAAGTTTGTCTCCTTGTAGTCGTCTTGGGGTTCTTGTCCCTCTGAAAATTTTGTCCCAACTGGTTGTTATAGTTAGACTGGCCATTATTCTGGTCATTGGTAACTGTACTTTGTGAACGGATCCATTCACTGCGCCTTACAGAGTTGACATCATTGACATTCTCACTACTTTCTTCAGTAAAAAGGTCCATGTTGTTCACACTAGTAATAGAGTTAGGCAAGACATTAGTTTGCCAGACTTGAGACAGTTGTGGTCTTCGGTACTCAGAACTGTTGGTGTAAGCTAAACGGTCACGGTTGATATTTTTAATTTTGTTCACCATAAGTCTATCAAGCAATTGGTCAATGCTGGAATAGACTCTACTGTAGTCATACTTGTATCGAAAAAATCTGTAACTGCATTAATGACTTTGCCCAAGTCAGACACTTCTTTCGAAATCAAGTCAATTTGTAGTGAGTAGTGCTTGACCATTAGCTGCATAAGCTCAAGTCCTTGTTGGTCAAACAAGGTAACAAGTTCTTTATGAAATGGAGAATATGGAACTAAGCCAGTAGGGAATTGATGATAAATTAAACCCTTGGGCACTATCCGTTCATGCAAACATTGCTTGAAGTGCACTACTTCAAGCTGTAGTATTTTTAGTTTAAGAAGTTTGAAATCACATAGTTTCAATTTATCAGAAAGAAGTTGAGTACTCACTTGTGGTGACAAGGTGTTCACGACTGGGTTGCTCTTGTGTTCGAGTAAGACCCAAGGTAAGTTTCGCTGTATCATTAACCCAGTCCAAGAACGACGGAGCGCCAGTAAGCCCTGAAGCACCAGTGTGTACAAGACTATTGTCAGTACCTGTAGGTGATGAATTAGTACCAGACTGAACCTGCTGAGCCGGTGGAATGGAAATGCAGCTCACTTGCAGGGTGTTTTCCTGTGGTGAACCACTAACAGGAGTGTTCTGGTTATAAATACATTGGCCTAGTTCATTAGTTGCAGGTAAAACATTACTGGAAGATAAAATCTCACTTTGCCGTCTATCGGTAGAATCAAGATGGGCAACAATCTGATCCACACGTTGGGACAATGCATTCAACAATGTCGGTACATCCATGGCATCAGCTTGTTGTTGTGAAGTAGAAAATAGGTTTGGACTGCTTGGACTACTAGGACTACCAGACGCCATAAACAAGAACCACACAGATCGAGTGAAGGCAAATACAACAAGCAACAAACTAGCAAAAGGAAATCCAGTTGTCTCAAGCAGAACTCTATTTAAACGTAAAAAAGTTTATTTTACAACTTAAGATGCTTTTCGTCACCCCACATAGGGTTACTTCCTCAGAAATAAAAAACTGAAACAAAGTAACAGTTTTTAGTCATCACATGACAAGATGAGCCAATCATCACAATAATCCATTTAAACATGTGATCAATGATTAAACAGTGTTTAAACAATATATTGCACAAAGACAACCTGGTAAAATCTTATCCCTAGTGGGAGATCTGTGGGTATGTTCACTTGTGGCGCATGTAGGTGGTGTACCTATATTAAGACAGGTAACTCTTTTATAGTTGGTAACAACAAAAAGTTTAGTCTTAACTCTAAACTAAACTGCGAGTCCAAGGCAGTGATATACATTGTAACATGCATTGACTGCCTGTGTTTTACGTCGGTAAAATGGACCGCAAGTTTAGAGAAAGAATATATGAGCATATTTATGCCATAAATAAAAACAAAAGTGATAATGCACTAGCTAAGCATTCTTTTTTGTGTGGGGGTCACAAGTTTTGCTTTAAAGCTATTGACCAGGTTTTGCCAGACATTAGAGGAGGCCGTATTGATTTACTACTTGAGAAACGTGAGTTAGAATGGCAACTAGTTCTAAATGCTTTCTCATATCCAGGTTTAAATGAAAATTGCAACATTTCTTGCTTGTTAAAGTTAAGAAGTTTAAGTAGGTGTAAAAGTTTGTGTATCACAATTGATATTACTTGAAACATATTGTAATATGCAGATTTTTACTTAGAATCAGTTTTTAATTTAATTTGTAGTACTGAATTGCTAATAAGATTTTACCAGGTTGTCATTGTGAGATATATTGTTTAAACACTGTTTAATCATTGATCACATGTTTAAATGGATTATTGTGATGATTGGCTCATCTTGTCATGTGGTGACTAGTGTGGGTTAGTTTAAAAACTGTTGCTTTGTTTCAGTTTTTTATTTCTGAGGAAGTTACCCTATATGGAGTGACGAAAAGCATTTTAAGTTGTAAAATAAACTTTTTTACGTTTATATAGAGTTCTGCTTGAGACAACTGGATTTCCTTTCACTAGTTTGTTGCTTGTTGTATTTGCCTTCACTCGATTTGTGTGGTTCTTGTTTATGGCATCTGGTTGTCCTAGTAGTCCAAGCAGTCAGAACCTATTTTCTACTTCACAACAACAAGCTGATGCCATGGATGTACCAACATTGTTGAATGCGTTGTCCCAACGTGTGGATCAGATTGTTGCCCATCTTGATTCTACTGATAGACGGCAAAGCGAGATTTTATCTTCCAGTAATGGTTTACCTGCATCTAATGAACTAAGCCAACATATTTCTAACTAGAACACTCCTGTCAGTAGTTCACCACAGGAAAATTCCCTGCAAGTGAGCTGCATTTCCATTCCACTGGCTCAGCAGGTTCGGTCTGGTACTAATTAATCACCTACAGGTACTGACAACAGTCTTGTACACACTGGTCCTTCAGGGCTTATTGGCGCTCCGTTCTTCTTGGACTGGGTTAATGATACAGCGAAACTTACCTTGGGTCTTACTCGAACACAGGAGCAACCGGTCGTGAACACCTTGTCACCAGAAGTGAATACTCAACTTTTTTCTGATAAATTGAAACTATTTGATTTCAAACTTCTTAAACTAAAAAAATTACAGCTTGAAGTAGTGTACTTCAAGCAATGTTTGCGTGAACGGATAGTGCCCAAGGGTTTACATTATCATCAATTCCCTACGGGCTTAGATCCAGATTCTTCATTTCATAAAGAACTTGTTACCTTGTTTGACCAACAAGGACTTGAGCTTATGCAGCTAATGGTCAAGCACTACTCACTACAAATTGACTTGATTTCGAAAGAAGTGGCTGACTTGGACAAAGTCATTAATGCAGATACAGATTTTGTTCGATACAAGTACGACTAGAGTCTTTTCCAGCATTGACCAATTGCTTGATAGACTTAAGGTGAACAAAATTTAAAAAATCAGCCGTGACCGTTTAGCTTACACCAACAGTTCTGCGTACCCAAGACCACAACTGTCTCAAGTCTGGCAAACTAATGTCTTGCCTAACTCTATTACTAGTGTGAACAACATGGACCTTTTTATTGAAGAAAGTAGTGAAAATGTCAATGATAACTCTGTAAGGCGCAGTGAATGGATCCGTACACAAAGTACAGTTACCAATGACCAGAATAATGGCCAATCTAACTATAACAACCAGTTGGGGCAAAATTTTCAGAGGGACAAGAACCCCAAGATGAATACAAGGTGACAAACTTTTCAAAATCAAAGGAACAAAACAGAGAACGACCGGCACAAGAGATAGTACAGGAGGGGTCAACAAGCACTACTAGGCTTGATATTTTAAAAAATACTGCCGGTGATTTTAACATCTATAATTAATCTTCCACTACCATCGATCCAGTCTTGATTGACTTGTTAGCTAGGGGGAAATACCTTTGTCCCTAGCAGGAATAAGAACATTAACAATCATTGATTTAAAGTGGTTTGTAAGAAAACTAAATTTGTCTCTTCTTTTGGGGAATTCTCTTGATATACATAGGCCATTTAAAACTGCGAGTAATTACAACCCTCCACTTCACCCTTTATTCAGTGTGTTTGAAAATATATGTGAATTCGACTTTAGATATATGGCACAACTACATGCATGTACCAATTTAGGTACATTTAAGAAAAGTAATATTAGTCAAGAACAGGTTCAAGCTTTAATACTTTTAAACTCTTTACATGTGAGAGCAGTCAAGCCAGACAAAGGTGGTGGACTTGTAATCTTTGACACCACAGACTATAATAATAAAATGAAGTTAGTGCTAAATAGTGATGGTTATGTAAAGTCATCACTAAACGAGATGAATATAGCGTATTCTCATATTAGGGGGTATTTTAATTATTTATTTATTGAGGCAAAAATCGACTTTGATACTTATAACTACATTAGTATGTCTTTTCCTAAAACACCTGTAATGTTTGGTATCCCGAAAGTGCACAAGGATAAGTTTAATCCACCTATGAGGCCCCTCATTGATGGTAGGGCCTCTTTGACTTACCCTTGTGCAAAAGTGGTTGATTCCAACTTACAAAGGTACTTGAAATCTAAGACCCAAGTGTGTAAAGACTCTTGGTCATTTTTACAAAAGTTAAATGACTTAGAATTTAGTCAGGAAAATAATTTCCTGACTATTGATGTAGTCAATTTGTACACTTCCATCCCCCATTTGGAGGCTGTGGAGTGGATTAGCCTTATACTTAAAGACAAAAATGCCCCGTTAGCAGAAATAGGCCTGGTTGAAGAACTAATTTACATCATCCTTATTAATAACTTCTCTATGTTTGATGGTGAATATTATTTACAAAAACAGGGTGTAGCCATGGGTTCACCTTGTGGGGCCAGTTTGGCCAATTTGTTTATGGCTTACTGGAAGAAAATGTTTGTATTTGACTTACCTAGAATTAAGGCAAACCTAGTTTATTACACCCGGTTTTTAGATGACATTTCTATTATTTTTAGAGGTGATGAGGTGCAAGCTCACCAATTTGTCAATTACTTGAACACTACAACAAGGTTCTTTAAGTTTACATTTAATTTTAGAACTGTCACTATAGATTACTTAGACATTAGGTTAACTAAGGACTTGTTAAACAAGACATCAACTTCTAAAATCTTTAGGAAAGCCACCTACTGTAATTCTTTCTTGCATTATACTAGTGCTCACCCTTTCAGACAAAAAAGATCAATAGTGAAGAGCCAACTGATTAAGGCTGCAAGGATGACTTCTTTGGATAGTGATTTCTTGGATGAATGTCATCTGCTGAGTAGTTTCAAAAATGGGGCTACCCAACAACACTGATTTTCTCTCTAATCGAGGAAATACAGTATAAATGCCATAATGGCCACTTTAGACCTCTCCTTTACAAGAAAGAAGAGATTCAGGCTATCCAACAAGAGTATAATGAGGCCATTAATATTGAAAATACTCACTGAAATAACAATAGCTTGCATCAGATAGTAAATAATAGTGACCAGCAAGTAAACTTTAAAGTGAGTTTCATTACAACATACAGTAATGACAGTGTACAACTGAAGTCCATTCTATTTAAGAATTGGTCTCTTATTAGTAGAGACAACTCACTATTGGACAGATTTGGAAACTTGCCTAAAATAGTATATAGAAGGGGGCCTAACTTGAAAAACCTCCTTGAGTGTAGGGCTGTTAAGCCGAGTTGGAGATCCATGGGTATGTTCACTTGTGGCCCATGTAGGTGGTGCACCTATATTAAGACAGATAACTCTTTTATAGTTGGTAACAACAAAAAGTTTAGTCTTAACTCTAAACTAAACTGCGAGTCCAGGCAGTGATATGCATTGCAACATGCATTGAATGTCCAGTGTTTTACGTCGGTAAAACGGACTGCAAGTTTAGAGAAAGAATTTGAGCATATTTATGCCATAAATTAAAACCAAAGTGATAATGCACTAGCTAAGCATTCTTTTTTATGTGGGGGTCACAAGTTTTGCTTTAAAGCTATTGACCAGGTTTTCCAGACATTAGAGGTGGCCCTATTGGTTTACTACTTGAGGAACGTGAGTTAGAATGGCAACTGGTTCTAAATGCTTTCTCATATCCAGGTTTAAATGAAAATTGCAACATTTCTTGCTTGTTAAAGTTAAGAAGTTTAAGTAGGTGAAAAATTTTGTGTATCACAATTGATATTACTTGAAACATATTGTAATACGCAGATTTTTACTTAGAATCAGTTTTTAATTTTTATGTACTGAATTACTAATAAGATTTTCCAGGTTGTCTTTGTGCGATATATTGTTTAAACACTGTTTAATCATTGATCACATGTTCAAATGGATTATTGTGGTGATCGGCTCATCTTGTCATGTGATGACTAGTGCGGGTTAGTTTCAAAACTGTTAATTTGTTTCAGTTTTTTATTTCTGAGGAAGTTACCCTATGTGGGGTGACGAAAAACATTTTAAGTTGTAAAATAAACTTTTTTACGTTTAAATAGAGTTCTGCTTGAGACAGCTGGATTTCCTTTCACTAGTTTATTGATTTATTCATTCATTTAATTACTAAAGTAGGTAACATGGACTTCTAATTTTCCCTTTTCAGTCACCTTGCTACATAATATAAAAGATATACATATACAGCGCACATAAATAAACAAGTGTACTGAGAAAGGAGCAGTAATAAACAATCCTAACAGAAATATAGCAAAATACTTAATGCTGATCATAATAATGAATCCTCCAATATGTGCAGTCCTGAGGGGGTTGAGTAAAACCAAAGAATTAGAAACTGAACGATTGCTATGTAGTGAAACCTCTACATTTGCATTCATTCTGTTGCTGGGGCTTTATTCACTGCAGAGTGGAGAAGGATATAAATGTTGAGAACTGGTGAAATAGTACTTTGAAGTGTATTCTTGCCTGAGTATGACAAAGCACAGTCAATGCAGCTGAGAGAATTCATGTAAGGGGTGGCAAGAGTGATAGTAGAGGAATTTGAAGATCTAAGAGAAGTAGAGGGGTGTTTAACAGAAATCACCTGATATATGGACTTCTAGTGGTTCATGGGAAGGAATGTATATATTAGCATACTTCCATGTAGAGTAATTCTTATGTTAATCAGAACCAAATCTGTATGTTTAATGGCTATACTGTGGTGTACCCTCTGCTTCCATGGGTATTAAATTAGCAAATGCAGTTTTGCCCTGTTTGGAGCTTTGCTACTTTTCTTGAAGTGGCAAATGCAGTGACAGAAAGGGAGTATCTAAGATTGAAAAGAAGAATTTCTTTGCCAACAGTGAGAGAACATTGTTTTATTAATATATTGCGTATAGTACGGTACATCCATTAATTTATTCAGCACGTTTGTGGATGGAGAAACAACAGGCAGGATCAAAACAACCTTCCAGGTATTTAAAAGACTGGAATACTTTTTGAAGACCATGGGATGGGTATGTAATGTCCTTGTTATCTTTGCATAAGTTCATCTGTTTATCAGTTTCCAAAAGCACATCATTTCTTTTGCTGAGGTTAACATTGTTTCCTTTGTTCACAAGCTTGACAGAGTTGATTCTAAGTAGAGTGTGTGGAGCTGCAACTGGATTTAGATGAGCTACCTGATTCTTTGAAATAATGTCATCTTCATATAGTCACAATCTTTATTTACAGAGCAGAGCCTGCGATCACTACATCTGACCTTGATATTGCAGGAGCTCTACCACAAGGCTCTATACCTACAAGCTTACTGAGAATTTTGTCAGTGTTTAATAGCCTGTGGTCACTACATCTGACCTCAATATTGCAGGAGCTCTGCCACAAAGCCCTACATTTACTAGCTTACCGAGAATGTTATCAGTGTTCAATGTAAGCATATTTATCATGAAGAACCTTGTTGCATATTGACTTTATTCAGTTAAATACATGCCTGTTCTGTGAATTCTGTGACTGAAAGTCTCTGTGAAATAGTCAGTGCACTCTAAGGACCTCTTATTAAGTTTGCTATTTTCTCTTTTTGCTTGACCAGTAGACTATACTGCATATGCCAGTTATTTAGTCTCAGGAAATGATAGACAACCTGTTTTACTCACATGTCTTTGTTAATTGCTTTGTTCTGGCTATACACTGAATGTTCTCAATTATAAATTGCCCTATGGGCCACACATATCACCAGTTCCACTTTCACCTTCAAACCTGTGCGCACATCCTATATAAAACTGCTCTTAAACAACATAAACCGTGCACTTCCTCAGCTGATGACCTTCCAAGTGAGTACCTAAAAATAACAACCAATAGCATTGTCTATCCTGTCTCAATCCTTATAAATACGCCAAACCAGGAATCCCATGTTCCTTCTATTTGGAAAAAGTCACACATTATCCCTCTGCAAAAGGGAAGAAATTCAACAGATATTAATAACTTTACACCTATAGCAATCTTATCTCCCATTGCCAAAATACTTGCACAATGTACTCAAAAATAATTGTAGACTATCTCCTCCAGGAAGAACTCTTATCCCATACACTATATGGCTTCTGTCCTTCCTATAGTAATATGACTGCTCTTCTAACCTGTATAGATACTGTCAATAAAGCCAGAGATAATGGCAAACATTTATCTTCCTTATTTCTAAACTTGTCTAAAGCCTTTGACAGATTGTCGCAGCAAACCTCTATTTCAAATATCCTCACTAAGTCTCTCTCAGCCCACTTCTGTTGTTCAAAAGCTACCTGTCAAATAGGCATCAGTCAGTAAAATGGCACACCACACTCTCTCCTTACCTCCCAGTCACCACTGGTTTACCACAAGGCTCTATCCTTGGTGCCCTCCTCATTAACATTTTCATCAACACCCTCTATACTTCCACACAAGAGGCCACCCTAATACAATGCCCAGATGATTCCACTCTCATTTGCACATCTGGCAACATGGTACACCTTTCAAAAAGTATTCAGGAAACTTTAACAGCCGCTGAAGCATGGCTTTGAATTTCACAACTCATGCTCAACCCAAAAAAGGCCAAATGACTACTTTTTTCCTCCAAATTCCTCTGTCATGAAAAAACAAAAAACAAAATTTAAAGTCCTTTTCTTGATAATAGAAGCACTGAAGTCACTTCTCAAAGCAAACTATTAGTAGTGATAGTGGATAATTATCTTGCATTCAACCTGCGCATACAACATTGCATAAGAAAAACTCATCAAAAACTAGGAATGCTTTACAGAACCAAAAATTTTTCACAGATGCAACTAAAACTACACTTGCCACTACTTATCTCCTCTCCACTCTTCTTTATGACACTCCCATCCTTACTAACCTCCAGGCTTCACAATAATTAAAACTTGAACAATGCTATAACAAAGTTGCTCAATTTGTATGACATAGCTCTTTCAGAATCCACCCCTATATAGCATTGAGAAGCCTAAATTGATTAGAGCTGCCTCATCAAGTAACATAAACACAGCTTCTTACCACCTATAAGATTATCCAGCAGCCATATGCTCATCCAGCACTAAAAAACATTGTACAGAACGATGTTCCCAGTCGGTCATTGTGATCCAGTGACTAAAAACTCCTGTCTGTCTTTAAACTTATCAAATCTGCTGGGCATTGTCTGTACTTGCATAAGACTGCTAAGGCCTGGAACTCCTTACCTGTATCCATCAGGTCTATACCCTCTGTGAAGGCTGCCAGCCTATCTAGCTGGAATTTTGTAAATAATTCTATGTTATTTGTGAATGGTAATATGGTTTGTATGCTTGTCTTACAAATGTTAGAAAACTATATGTTATGTTAAACTGTGTGTTATGTGCTGAGGAATGTAACCACAGTGTACCCTACTGGAAAAGAAGAGAAATGTATTTGAACTATATGGCTATATAAATGTATGTTTTGATAGTAAGAAGCTGGAACATACAGAGTTAACTTGCAAAACTCTAAGAAAATAAGTTGAAATGGTTTACAACTATGGTATCTCTCAGCTTCAGCTAGAAGACAGGATGTCTACAGCTAGAGTTTATTTCTATTGCTTAAGACAGAAATAATTGCTAGTTTTAAAATGTAAAAGTGTTAATTGTTTTACAACTTCCAGTTTCAGGCAAGCTTCTAAGAGATAAGTGTCAGCTTCTAAGAGATAAGTATTTTTCAGAGACGTTAAATTCTGTTGGTATCTGTTTAGCCTGGGAGCTAGAGGCAGGTGTCAAATAATGATGTCATCTAGTTAACCCAATGGTAATGTGTATTATTAATTTAAGAACTATCTCAGAGAGAAGGTCTGTTGATTTTGTATCTGTCTCTGGACCTGTACACATCCATTCAGCATCTGCATTTGCTTTGCTCTGTAAGTAAGACTTAGAACATATTATTTATCTTCGAGATAGATAGGAAAATAGTAAGATCAGTCTAGATGCTTTCTGTATTTATGTGAGACTGTCCTGCAATGTTGTTTTAAAATGTTTCCTGTGATTCTGAACTCTGTTGTCACTGTATTGAGTTAAGTATTGTCTTGTTCTTTTATTATTTATTATTAAATATATTTTAACCTTTTAATTGTGGCTGGTTTTGTTTAGAGATATTTAAGCTCTTTGCATGCATTTGGTAACACTGTACAGGCCACTCCTAAATAGCCTTCAAGTCATGGACACACTCACCTTTTGGATAATAGTAACATTGCATTGTAGAATTGGTCACCCTTTGGGAAGGGCCTTATAGTAGCTGATAAGAGCTGGTTGGTGGCAGTGCTAACTACCTTTTAGTCTGGGAAGAAGGGGGCATAGCTACTGAACCCAAACCAGCCTTCCCCAGGAGTGTCTGTGTGTTTGTATATAGATCAAATCTCAAAGTGTGTGCATGTCAGCTACTTAGGCAGGGACACGAAGCATTGCTTGGACAGAGAGGGTGCTGGAGGTTTTGGCTTGACCACTCAGCTGAGATCTAAACCCTATAGCTATGCCAGTGGGGAGTCTTATTGGGGATCTGGAAAGAGAGGGAGAAATCAGCCCCAGACCGACTGTGATCTCTGTGAGTTCTTAAGGGAAATTGTAATTTACTGTGTGTATGTACTTGTCATCCTCCCAATGTGCACATCCCTCACTGGTGCTAGTGACGAGGACTGAGGCTCTTTGATTACTGGGACAGTTCAGGGGTGTCACATATTAATTGTTTGGCAGTGGTGGGGTATCCACATCAAAAATTAATTGATTGATAGTGGTGAGATAGCCACATCACATATTAATTGGCTTGTAGTGGTGTGGATATTGAATTCCTATAGCTTGTGCACAGTGATCACTGAAAGTGCTTGTACTCTTAATCAGCCATGCAGTGAACATTTAGAGTTCATATCACAACTGTTTTACTTTTTTTTTTGTTAGCTTAGTTAGTCAGGGAGAGCAGGCAAGCACATCAGCAGAGGAGTATGGCAAGCTGACAAGGAGCCATTTGGCGGAAATGTGCCAAGCTAAAGAACTGGTGGATGCCAACTTGACTAAAGCAGACATGATTGCAGCTTTAGTCACAGCTGCATCAGAGAATAGCAACCAGGAGGATGATCAGACTGGCTGTGGAGATGTACAACTCTTAGAAAACGGACAGCTCAACCTTTCCACAGAGGACTTAAAAATCCATCTCGAGTTAAAGAGACTTGAGCTAGAGGCCACATGTTTGGAAATAGAGGCAGCAGAGAGACTGAAGCATCTAGAGACTGAGGAAAATGAGAATCTGCTTCACCTGGAAGATGAGGAGAAAGAGAGCCAGAGGCAACATGAAAAGGAGGTGCTGACTTTTCACCAGAGTCATGGAGGTAATCAGGAAGGGAGTAATCAAACCCCAGAAGCAACAAAGGTAAGTAAATTTCTTCCACAATTTACAGAGGGGGATAATTTTGATAGTTTCATTCATATGTCTGAGAGGGTATGTAAACAGTATAATGTTGACCAAGGGCTCCTGTAACTCTTCTTTCTAAACTGTCTGATAATGACTGTTTAAATTATAATGTTGTAAAGAACTGTTTGCTAGAATTTTTTAAGTTAACACCTGAAGCTTATAGGAAAAAGTTTCGTGTGCATAGATGCAAGGCAGATGAAAGTGTGCATGAATATGTTGGTAAACTTAGCACTTATTTTCATAGGTGGGTGAGTGGATGTCAAGTCACCACTTTTGAAGGGCTGGAAGACCCTTTTGTGTAGGAACAAGCCCTTAGCACTTTGCCTGAGGACATGAGAATCTGGTTAGCTGATAGACAGTGCCTTACTGTAGATGAGTTGGGGAAGAAAGGAAACCTATACCTAGCAAGTAGGGCATCCCTGCACAGGAAAGAGACACCCAGTGCTGCTCATGGGTTTAAGGGAACCCATGGTGGGTAGCCCAGACTTCTCCAGCAGAATCTACTAGTAGCAGGGGAAGCTACTAGTCCAGGTACACATCCAGGGTTAAGTGTTTTTAATGCAACCAGTGGGGCCATGTAGCATATAGATGTCCATGGAGGCAAGGTGAGGAACAAAAGGAGGGAGAGCCAGTAAGTGGGAATGACAAAATGCCAACAGTAGGTTGTCTTGAGACAACAAGGGTACCAAACTACCACCCTGCAGATGTCCTGATAGGGAATGATTTTGATAATGCGGTACCATGTGTTCATGCAATCACACACAGTCAGGCTTAAAGATAAGCATGTGGGTCTGGTAGCCTGGGGGAGACCTAGACAGACTACACACTTGCAGCCAAGACTGGTGAGGTGGTTACTTCGGGGAGGAAGCTACCCTGTAGCAGTGAGACTGAAGGTGAGCCACAGCTGCTTGTGGGTACTGATGTTCCCTTGGACAGAGTGACTGCAAGGGCAGAGGTGATTAATAATACCCAGGCTGACAGTGAAGCACCGCTGTCAGAGGATACCAGACTTCCTGTAGAAGGGGAGCTGGGAAGGGTTACAAAGAGAGAGTTGAGACAGGCTCAGCTCTCAGACCCTACATTACAAGGCCTGAGAGAAGTAGCTAGTGAAGCACCTGATTCTCAAGGGAAGGGGGAATCTGTATACTGGGACAGAGGGTTGCTGTATAGAGAGTGGACCCCTGAGGAAGGGCTAGAGGATGAGAGAATACAGCAGTTGGTAGTGCCTAGAGGCTAATGTCTGGCACTTCTAGCCATAGGAAATCCGAAAAATATGGTTCTGCAAGTATGGCAGGTGCCACCGGCCATACCAATATAAACTCAAAAAAAAAAAGAGATAGCCAGCAACAAAGTAGTGGAAAAAAACTTTAATTTATTCAAGGTGGCAGCACCATCCAGGGTAATGTGCAAAACACAATACCCATAAAAAATCAGACCAGTTTCAGCATAACCTGCCTTCCTCAGTGATAACAAATTAAATTAATGAATAACACAAACACATTATATACATCAAGTTTGTTCGTGTCTTTCGGCTTTTTCCCGGTTAGGGGTTGCCACAGCGGAACTCCGGTCCACTAATGATTGGCAGTAGAGTTTTACGTGCTGGCTTGCCGGGCCTAATGCACAACCTTCAATGAAGGAATGCCCGTTCATGCATGTTGCCATACAGAAGACGCTCTGAGAATTGAATGGGCAACGTCTAACTGTGAGGCGACAATGCTACCACAGCACCACCACCGCAGATCAGTCACAAATGCCTACTATTGGTTAATTACAAACGCTCATTTAAGCCTGGGGTAAATAACCCCCTAATTTAATTATCCAACTTTTCTCCTTTTGATTAAGTTTGTATGCCAGCCCCTTATTAGCTCTCTCATCCTCAATATGATCAATAATAATAAATCTTAACTGTATTGAGCCATGTTTGACTGAATGCTTTATATAAGGCACTAGAGACCCTTTTATTTCTAATGTCACTTATGTGCTCAGATATATGAATACGGAAGGGAGGTTTGACAAACATAAAAAGCAGAACATGAACAAGTTGCCAAATAAATAAGCCAATCCATACTACATTTCCCAAAAAACTTAATATCATACATATACAATAGGTGTATTTTTACTAGTAAATTGTTTAGACTTGAGAATGAACTTACAAAAGGTACAATGTTCACAAGGTATACAACCAATCATTTTGCCCCCAGTTAATGATAATTGTTTACTGGAAGACTCTGAACCTACCCTATGTTTATAATGACTAAAATGGAAACCCAAAGTCTGTCCCCTACGGAAAGAAAATAAACATCTGGGTGTAAGAATCTCGGACAATTCATTATCAGCACATAAAATACCTCAATGTTGATCAATGATATCTCTGAGTATATTAATATTCTGCCCAAAAGTGGTAATAAATCTAATGGTGGAGGTCTCATCCAGATTTTTATCCCTATATTCTAATAAGGTAGATATATCCTGTTGAGATGCCCAGTTGCTGGCAGACATAACACTATCATATTGATATCACCTGTTTTTAAACCTATGGATCAAGTCCTGTTTATAATGTTCATAGGAGTTATCGGAGGAAGAAATACGTCTAATTCTTAAAATTGAGACTTAGGAATATTTCAGGTGACATGACGTGGATGGAAACTGGTGGCATGTAGCAGGGTATTATACACTGAATGTTTTTGAAAAACCTTACTACTAAGAGTATTATCCAACTCTCTAGTAATAGTAACATCCAAAAAATGTATTTGCTGGGCATCATAGCTTTCTTTAAATTCGATGCCCCACTTCAAATACTGTATAAATTCCTGCAAATAAAGACTATTAGCCCTCCAAACCATCCAACAGTCATCTAAATATCACCTCCATATGTCAATCTCATCTAAAAAAATACTGTGACTGATGTCATAAATCAATTCTTCCAAGTAACCCATGAACAGGTCTGCATATATGGGAACTAAGGATGCTCCCATCGCAATACTCTTAACCTGCTAGTAACATTCCCCATGAAAATAAAACACATTTTTATTCAGGACATGTTCTGCAAGACGTACTTATAGGGTATTAAATCCTGGAGAGTATAATTCTGCCTTATTTAACCAATATTCAAGGGCTTCCAGGCCCACCCAATGAGGAATATTTGTATAGAGTGCCGTGACATCCAATGTACACATTAACCAATCAGGATCCAACTGCATGTCGGACATCATTTTTAAAAATTGTGTAGTTTCCCGGATCCTCGATCTAACAGAACACAACAGAGGTTTAAGATACTGTGTCAAAAAGACAGACAAAGGCTCAGTAAGGGAACCTCTGCCTGAGAAAATTGGTCTGCCAGGTGGCTTCTGTAGATCCTTATGTATTTTCGGTAGCAGATATACGTATTGGCGCTGGGGGTCAGGCACCATAAGATGAAACATATCAGAATTACTGATAATACCCTCATCCAAAGCCAGTCTAAGGAACCCATCAATTGCCTTCTTAAACCTCAATGTGGGGTTTAAAGGCAAATGCATGTAAAACCTGCCATCAGACAATTGTCTTTTAGCCTCCGCCAGATAAGTTGACCAATCTATTACAACGGCCCCACCCTTATCGGTTGGTAAAATAACCAGCTCCTTGTTATTCTTAAGATTAGTTAAAACCTGTTGTTCAGTCGGAGAAAGATTAGACCATATTATTTTAGATTCCCATGTCTTGAAATGCAAATCATTAAGTACGCATTCCTGAAAAATGGACACATGCTTATGCATGGGGGGTATAGAGGATGACTTACGAAACTTAAATTCAGTAGATCTTTGAGACCCAAGGTCAGAGCCAAAGTATAATCTAAGATTTAATAAACAGCAGAAGGCAACAACATCATTGACCAGGACATCTTCACCAACAAAAAAAAAACAGGCACAAAATTTAAACCTTTATATAACAATTATATTTCGGCATCAGACAAATTTGTGGAAGAAATGTGCACATTGCATGTACCTACTAATATGATATTAACAGTTCTAGCAAGTTCTCTATATTGTCTACCTGCCCTATGTTTCCTTCCACCCAAGTGTTTTCTACTCCTAAAGGGTTGTCCATTGTTTGCTTTTTTTAGAGCCGGTGAGCCTTGAGTGTGGTGAATCTCAACATCAGTGGCGGAGGATGATTCATCCCCTGATGTCCCACTATAACTGCGCTTAGATTTCTTGAGAGAATAGACCAAGGTCTTTTTCTTTTATATGGTAACTTTACAGAATCTTGATTGGTAAATTTGACATTCTTTTGAGAGGCAAAGGGCTTACCCCTCTGGTAATCTCCCATATCCCTGTTAAATTTTTGAATATTTTTATCCTTAAGCTGTTTCTCTAAAGTTAGTAACTCTTTAACAAGCTGGTTAAAACAAGAGTCATAATATGTCTCTCCTTCATAAATCTTAACCTCATCACAAATGGATGTCACTTCCAGTGTGAACTTGTCTATCATGCGTTCATAATATGAAATAGGAATAGCCACAAAACCCATGGGTGCATTTTGTTGGGCCTTAGTCCACTCCTCTAACAAAGTGTCATCAATAATATTAACCAACGGCTGAATGCGTATCCTAAGGCCCCTGGGTGTTATGCCCTAAATTTGATATGCTTTAAAAGGCTTGAGGTGCCACATATTAGTCCCTTCATGCTCTTTGTTAATTTGTTAAAGGTTTGATCGCACATATTGGCTGGATCAGTAGCACCTCTATCACTTGTGCCTCCATGCAATGGACCTAACCCAAAGGCTTGTAAGTCATCCCTATCAGCAGACAGCCCCTGTAATATCATAATAAAATCCATATTTAACCAAACGTGCCTACTTCAAAAGCACAATATTTTGCATGAAAATTCACCAAACACAAAAGTTGTTAATAATACAAATTGGGACTATCAAACTGACATTTGATATTATTTATATAATAAAAAGCCTTAATAAAGGGTTAAGAGCATGGGAAAGAATTTACCTAAAAATCAAACCCAGCTAGTCTCAAAATAAGCTAATCAGTATTAGAATCAAAGCAATTCAATAGGCCATACAGGACAAAAACAATATGGCATTTGAAAAGTTGCACAGTGTAAAATAGCTTAAACACTATACAAATAAAGGCATAATTCAAATTATATCATGTTGTTACAGTACATGTTCTTACAAAAAACAGTGCCTGGTCCTGAAAAATTTGTTCAGGCATAACAAAATGCACAGGAAAAATTCAAATACTATCCAGGCCTGAATTACGGCTTTGAAAGAATTTTAAAATGGTAACACAATATCACTAGCTAAGTTAACACCTCCCTAATGTTGAAACAATCCACGATATCAGTTTCAAACATTAGCATATGTAGAAAACATATATGTTCCAACTATATAAATTTGGGGAATAACTTAGCTGTGCTGAAAATAAATTAGTCCTGCTAAGACAATCCCAATGCCAGGCTACTGCTTCCAGGAAAAATGTAGTGGACTGTAAAAAATGACTCCATTAATGTCAATAAAGCTTCCGAATACTAGACAGCAAAAATCACTCCATTGGAGCAGAGGGACGAAGAATAAGGTCCAAATAACCCTCACGTTTATATCTGAACATTCAGTTCCTTTCCATATATCGAAAATGTACAAGGAAATCAAGTACGCTTTCATCAATTCAGGTTGCATCCAAAGTGACACAGTTCCACAAATCAATAATATAAGAAAAGAGTGGCTCAAATCTCATCTATTTAGACCAAAGATCAAATAACTCCAACAAACGCTGCTCCATTTGACCAACAACGGAAAGCTGCACACTCCCAGGAGTCCAAATATCACCGCACAGTTCTCAAGTTTACATCCAAAATAACTCAGTTCTGTGGGCCGGTAATACCAAAAGGGAAATGTAAGGCTTGTAGCTGGACCTATAATCCAGATGGTGATTCCGCCACTAATGTAAAGAACTCCACACTCAAGTCCAACAGCAGAAACAATAAGCAAATCTGAAAAATATGGCTCTGCAAGTACAGTGGGTGCAACTGGCCACACCAATATAAACTCAAAACAAAAAAGACAGCTAACACCAAAGTAGTGGAAAAAACTTTCTTTTATTCAATGTGGAAGTACCATCCAGGGTAATGTGCAAAACACAATACCAATAAAAAATCAGACCAGTTTCAGCATAACCTGCCTTCCTTAGTGCTAACAAATTAATGAATAACACAAACACATTATATACATCAAGTCACAAGCACAAATGTCTACTATTGGTTAATTATAAATGCTCCCCTAATTTAATTATCCAACTTTTCTCCTTTTGGTTTAGTATTGTATGCCAGCTCACCTTATTAGCTCTCTCACTCTCAATACGATCAATAATAATAAATATGAACTGTGTTGAGCCATGCTTGACTGAATGCTTATATAATGCATTAGACACCCTTTTATTCCTAATGTTGATTAAATCATGGGGAGTATAACTCTGCCTTATTTAACCAATATTTAAGAGCAAATTGATTGGTTGTGTATCTTGTGGACATTGTACCTTTTGTAAGTTCATTCTCAAGTCTAAACAATTTACTAGTAAAAATACAGCTATTGTATATGATATTAAGTTTTTTGGGAATTGTAGTATGGATTGGCTTATTTATTTGGCAACTTGTTCATGTTCTGCTTTTTATGTTGGTCAAACCTCCTGGCCCTTGCGTATTCATATATCTGAGCACATGAGTGACATTAGGAATAAAAGGGTCTCTAGTGCCTTATATGAGCATTCAATCAAACATGGCTCAGCACAATTCAGACTTATTATTATTGATTGTACTTTGGTGTTGGCCGACTTTTTTGCTTCTAGCCATAGCCCATGATATTCCCTTTGCAGGTCATATGGGCATAAAATGTACAAAGAGACGTATTATACAGAATTTCTATTGGCCTGGGATTTCCAGAGATGTAACAGGGTACTGCAGGACCTGTGAGCAGTGCCAAAAGGTAGGGAAGGCAGGAGACAAGATGAAAGCTCCTTTGATGCCTTTGCCTGTGATTGAGGAGCCAGTTCAGAGGGTAGCTATGGATATTGTGGTGCCTCTGAGTACCCCAAGTTCCACAGGGAAAAAGTATATACTAATGGTAGTAGATTATGCTACCAGATACCCTGAGGCAGTGGCTCTGTCCTCCACTGAGGCAAAAAAGGTGGCAAATGCTTTGTTAGAGATTTTCAGCAGGGTAGGTTTCCCAAAAGAAATACTGACTGATAGAGATGTCAGTTTCATATCAGACCTGCTGGCTTGTCTGTGGAAGTACTTTGGGGTGAAGCACCAAATGACCACCCCTACCATCTCCAGGCTAATGGTCTTGTTGACAGGTTAAACTCAACACTCAAGACCATGCAACAGGCATTTGCAGACCAGTTTAAGAGGGACTGGGAGAAATATTTGCCCCATCTGTTGTTTGCTTACAAAGACGTTTCGCAGGAATCTATAGGTTTTTCACCCTTTGAGTTGTGGGCATGGGGTGATGGGACCTCTAGATTTAATTTGAGATGATTGGGATGCTGAGTGTGAATCCCACAAGGGGTCTGTTGTGGCATATGTCCTAAACTTTAGGACAAGGCTCAGGAAACTCATGGACTTGGCCCAGAAGATAGTTCAAAAAACAGCCAGTACCATAAAGTATCAAGCAGACATGTAATTTAATCAGTTATACTGGCTCCACCAACATAATCACCAACATAATCATACCGGTTTCAGCATTCTTGCCTTCTTCAGTGACAAAACTGATGAAATGTACTCTGACATTTTTAAGATAAGTGGTTCCATGCTGGAATGTATCTAGACAACAGAAATCCACAGGAAATATAAAATGTTTTAATCAGGTATGCAAAGGAAATATAACTATAATAAATATTGGAATATAATATGTAAATATAACATATTTGCCTTAATATAATATGACAGTTTAGTAGAGCTTTTCTCTTTTCTTTCCTTGCAGAGCCTGTAGTCACTACATCTGATCCCTCTACCACAAGACCCAACTCTCAAATATTTTCACTGAGAATTTTGTCTTTGTACAATAACCTGTGGTCTCTACATCTGACCCCACTACTGCAGGAGCTCTGCCACAAGGGTCAGCTCCGAAATGTTTTCATTGAGAATTTTTGTCATTGTACAATGTAAGCAAATTTAACTCAAAGAACCTTGCTGTGCATTAACTTCAGTTAGTGAAATACGTGCCTGCCCTGTGCTGGAAATTGGCATTACCCCCCCCCAAAAAAAAAAGGAGGAGTCTGTGCACTCTAAGGACCATTTACTAAGTTGGCCACTGTCTTCTTTGATCAGTAGATTATATTGTATGTGCCAGTTGCTTAGTTTCCTTAGCTGTTATGTTTCTGCATTCAGGAAATGAAAGAAATCCTGTTCTACTTTGTATCTCTTTGTTAATTGCTTTGTACTGTATATAAACTGATTACTCTCTGTTATAATTTGACCTGAAGGGGAAATAATACAACCAGTGAAGTAATTTCCCATAGCAAATTATTAAGGATAATAGTGAATGATAATCTTAAATTCAACCAGCATATACAAAATTTGCATAAAAAATCATCAAAAATTAGGAATACTTTAGTCAGAAACTTTCTCACCAACACGACTAAAACTATACCTGGCATTTTTTATTTTTCTCCATTACTTTTTAATGGCAAACTTGAACAATGCTATAACAAAGTTGCTAAATTTGCAGCAAATAAACGTTTCAGAACCCACCACTGTATAGCACTAAAACACCTAAATTGGTTAGACCTACCCCATCAACTAGCATTTACACAACTTTTTCCCACCTGTACAATTAGGCAGAATCCATCTGCTTGTCCAGCACTAAATATGTTTCAAGTCTCCAGTTGGTCATTATGATCCAATGACCAAAAATTCCTGTCTGTCCACAAGCCTATCAAATTTGCTGATCATTATCTATACTCATACCCTGTTGCTAAGGCCTGTATCCATCAGGTCAGTGTTCTCCCTCTCTTCCTTTAAAACTGTTCTGCAAGACTTCTTAGCTGAAAGCTAGCTCTGTTCTTGCTCAACACCAGGATAAACTATATCACTAAATGTGAACAAATATCTTTTTATACCTTACACCTCCTTACTCTCCCTTCTTCAATCATTTTTATCAATTTTTCTCCCTTGGCTTTTTCTCTAAATATACCATAAGCCTGCACTTTTCTCTCACTGCATATTGCAATTCCTGTTTCTATTATACTAATTTACCCTAGATGTCTCATTAAACTAAAATTTCTCTAAATATAAAATCATTGTCATATAACCAGTATCTATGCTTAACCAATGTTTTCATATATGTCAATTCTGGTATAATTATTTAAACTACAGTTGTTTTTTGTATTATATTTAATGATTGTAAAATTATTGTTCGTAAAATGGAACAATAACTGACACAAATCCACGTGTAGAAAATAAAAAAACAACAAGAACCAGCCCCACAGCTCGAGCAAGACGTATTCTGAACAGAAATATGCTCACGGATAAAAAACACTTAAAGTTTATTTCAACGTAGTAAAATCCAAAGTTACACAAATCACTGGTTAAGCGCTTTCATCTGAGTATCTCAGATTTCATCAGAACCAGATAACAAACTTTTTACTACCCTTTTAAAGTCAATTTGGCGCCAAGGAACATGTAATTTCTTAAAGGTACATTTCTCATTCTAATTACAAAAAGATTACATATACAAGAAATGTCAAAAAACAGCTGTATGTGTGCAAAAATGCATGTTAGGAAAAATAAATAAATAAATAGGCAAAATGAATAGATAAATAAATAAATATCTTGATGTCTTAATAACTTAATAATAAAATTCATAAGTATGATAAAATATTGTCCAATATTCAATAAAGTTAAAAAGTTAAAAACTGTGTTGTAAGTGGTGATATACTAAATTTTGATACAAGCCACTAGAGTGCACATAAATAACTCTATGAAATACTTATGAGTTAGTCAAGTGAAACCATATAATAAAATATCTTAAACTAAAATCTTAAAACTGACAACTGTAAAGATATAGTGAAGACCTTAGACTGCAAAAGTTAACCCCGGTCCAAAATTAAAAATGGCTTAATGCTAATGAAATCATTAAGACCGGGGGGAAGTGGTGGCATCACAATATATTTGCCATTCACTTTCTTTATATGCAAGCCATGTCTTCCAATTGCCACCATATGCTGATTGTTCCACCTGATCTATAATCATAAATTTAAAAGTATGGTCATCACCCTTATCAAGAACATGTCTACTAAGGGCATTTTTTGTATCTTTTTTCTTTATTTTGTAAAGGTGTTCATAGATCCTTGTTTTGAATTTTCTCTCTGTCTTGCCTATGTAGTAGGCAGGACAGATTGAACAACAAGCTGAATTGCACAAATCTGACCAACCACCTAAGAATGAGGTAGTTACAAATAACAAAGGTCCTTTAATTTCATCCTTTGCAGGTTTTAAAGTTTACAATTTTACTAACTTTTATATTTCTAAAGAATTCTTTAGTTTATTCAGCAAGGGAATGAAATATATTCCGACAGTAAAATTTAATTTTGTTGATGCTGTCAAAGAGATAAAATTATACTGTCGAAGATTAAATTTAGCACTACAATTTAAAAACAAAGAGAATTCCGATGTAGGAAGAAATCAAAGGGAGAATAGACTTTGCAAAAAGAGTGCATACATACCCAACCCCCACCCCCAAGTGGGGATTTTTGAAAAAATGGTCTGTAGGGATATATACAGACTACACAAGAACATACATAATAGGGAGAATCTAAACGCCCCCTTTGAGGATAATTTAACCCAGGGGGAGAGAGAATGTCTGGAAAATGTGATTAACAACAAAACTATAAGACTTATGAAACCAGACAAGGGAGGGGGCATTATCATTTTTGATACAGAGAACTATATCAAAGCAATTCATGATATTCTATTCACTTCAGGGAATTACGAAGAAGTGTCGTTAAATCAGATCAATATAGGCCATCACAGGATTGATTTAATAATAGAAGAATATTTGTTGGATAACCGTGTCACCAATGAAATTTACAATTTTTTGAGAACTGAATTTCCAAGAGTCGCTAGCATTTTTGGAATTCCAAAAATTCACAAATCTATAGACACCACCCTTCCGACCTATCATTTCTGGTTCCCATTCCAAAACTTACAACATGGGTGTAGTAATTGATCAGTGCACCAAACACATTTACAATATGGTTCCCCACTTGGTCAAAGACTCTTGGGAATTTTTGAGTAGATTTACGTCTGATGTATGGTCTAAGGATATGGTTTTTCTTACAATTGATGTCCAAGATTTGTTTTCTTGTATTCCCTGTACAATAGGTTTGGAGTTTTTTGAAAACAGCTTGAAAAAATATTCAGGGTTGAATTGGGATAAAATTAGTCTAATTTTGGATATGATGGCCCTAATACTTGACCATAATTACATCCAATTTGAAGGAGAGTTTTTCAGGCAAACCAGAGGAGTGGCTATGGGGGCTTCTTGTGCCCCCATTTTCACAAATCTGGTCATGCTCGAATGGGAGAACCAGTTTTTGTTTTCCAGTGAATTTTTCAAAAATATTTCCCTATATTCTAGGTATTTGGACGACCTTTTTATTATTTGGAAGGGCCCTACTGAAGACATCAGGAGATTCATTGATTATATCAATTCTAGTACTAACTTTTTAAGATTTACCTACAAGATGGATAAATTAGGTATTGCCTACTTAGACACTTTTATAAGTACAACCCCTGGTGGATTTGCTTCAAAAATATACAGAAAATCCACATTTTCAAACGGCTATATAGAATTTGGTAGTTGTCACCCCCAGCACATTTTTAGAAATGTGCTCAAGGGACAATACATTCGGGCAGCAAGGATGTCATCTTCCAAAGAAAATATGGAAAAAGAAGTAGAAACTATTTCACAGATGTTTTTGGATAGAAAATATCCAAAAAGAATGGTGAAAAATGTGGCTACATTTGTGAAAAACAACTGGGGTACGAGATACAAGCCCCTGTTGGGTCAACCACTAGAGGAAAACAAAATGAAAAATTCTTACACCAACAGAATAGTGTGTATTATTATGTTTAGTCCATATTCCAACCTTGTGAAAGAAATTGTGAAAAGGCATTGGGAATTGTTGAATACATCTGATAATATCTTAGATAATATAGGGAACAATCCAATTTCTGAAGAAGTTCGTAAGGACGAAACCTAGGTCAATAAAGAAGTGATTGCTGCAGAGTTCGTGTGGTGGCTTCCGTTGTGTTGGTTGGATATACAAGTAAATATTTTCACAATTTTGCAATTGTTTTCATCTCCTCATTGGCATCGACTACACCTTGTTAATTTTCGATCAAGGATCTATGAACACCTTTACAAAATAAAGAAAAAAGATACAAAAAATGCCTTTAGTAGACATGTTCTTGATAAGGGTGATGACCATACTTTTAAATTTATGATTATAGATCAGGTGGAACAATCAGCATATGGTAGCAATTGGAAGACATGGCTTGCATATAAAGAAAGTGAATGGCAAATATATTGTGATGCCACCACTTCCCCCGGTCTTAATGATTTCATTAGCATTAAGCCATTTTTAACTTTGGACCGGGGTTAACTTTTGCAGTCTAAGGTCTTCACTATATCTTTACAGTTGTCAGTTTTAAGATTTTAGTTTAAGATATTTTATTATATGGTTTCACTTGACTAACTCATAAGTATTTCATAGAGTTATTTATGTGCACTCTAGTGGCTTGTATCAAAATTTAGTATATCACCACTTACAACACAGTTTTTAACTTTTTAACTTTATTGAATATTGGACAATATTTTATCATACTTATGAATTTTATTATTAAGTTATTAAGACATCAAGATATTTATTTATTTATCTATTCATTTTGCCTATTTATTTATTTATTTTTCCTAACATGCATTTTTGTACACATACAGCTGTTTTTGACATTTCTTGTATATGTAATCTTTTTGTAATTAGAATGAGAAATGTACCTTTAAGAAATTACATGTTCCTTGGCGCCAAATTGACTTTAAAAGGGTAGTAAAAAGTTTGTTATCTGGTTCTGATGAAATCTGAGATACTCAGATGAAAGCGCTTAACCAGTGATTTGTGTAACTTTGGATTTTACTACATTGAAATAAACTTTAAGTGTTTTTATCCATGAGCATATTTCTGTTCAGAATACGTCTTGCTCGAGCTGTGGGGCTGGTTCCTGTTGTTTTTATCTTTTACACGTGGATTTGTGTCAGTTATTGTTCCAAGTTGTGAGAATGGCAGTTACCGGCTCACCATCTGCTTCATTGAGCAGGACGGAGTATTCGGAACTCCGTGAGGAAGTTACGTCACTTCAGAGTGACGTTAGTAGGCTTCTCGAGCTTGTGGGAAGCTTTCTGAGGCTATTCAGTTGGGGAAAACTAACGACCGAATGATTTGTAAAGCAGTTAGAGATTCATCCCCACCACAGGATGAGAATACTTGGACGTTTTTGCTAATGATGAGGAAATCCCAAACGGACAAGGCGTGTGCAACCCTACAGGAACGCCAAACATTGCGCTCGATTTGGACAACAAGGAAACAGACATTAATTTGTCGCCAGCTGGCGATTTTACTTTTGACTTGAGCCTTCTGCAGCGCGATGAGTTTTATAAGTTGGGTGCCAAACCGAAGAACAAGGTACAAACAAAAACTTATGCTGCATCTATTATTAAAAAACCTGAACTTTACAAAGGTACAGAATTAAGAGACAATTTATTAAGTCCTGTTTTAAAAAAAATTTCTAAACAGGGTAAACATTTTATACAAAGAAGTGTCGGGAATGACTGTTTAAATGACTTTTTAAATGAAGAAGTTGACTATTTCTCAGAGGGTGTTTTTAACAATTCTATTAAGGCAAGGAATGAACACTCTTTAGAACCCATTAAAGAAAAGATTTGTCATTTGGGTAAAAAATTAATTTTGCTAAAATGTGCAAAAATTGATAATGCTTATTTAGGAAAATGTCTTAATCTAGGCATAGTTCCCAAAGGCATTAGATTTTTTAAATTGCCTTTGGGTTTAAAATATGATGAGGATGTAATTTGTGATTTTAATGAAATGTTTGATGAATTTGGTTTCTATTTTATCAAGAAATTAATTAAGTATAATGATGGAAAAATATCAGTGTTGTTAAATGAAGTGGAAATTTTAAATGATGAGATTGTGCATAATGCTAAATTTGATGAGTGGATAGATTTGTACCACAAACAATTCACATATGCTGAGAACAAAGCAAAAAGTGTGTACAATAGGAAACTTAAGAAAATTGATAGAGACTTGAGTTCATATAAAGAACACAAAGTCTATATATGGCCACGTTCTACTGAAGGTAGACATGTTAAAACAGGAAATGTGGGTTTAGAAAGAAATTATTCTTACAGAGTTGACAGGACTAATGAATATTCAAATTTTCAGGGGGGGAGACATCATCCTGCACCCAAACAACATCTGAGAAAATATTGAACATCAAAGATGGTGTAAATAAGAAGGCCCTGAAGTGCAATGATCCCTTTACTATTTCTTTAATGGATAACATTTTCTCAACGAACAATAAGGATAGAAACACAGATGTAAGAAGGGCTGAATTGCACAAATCTGACCAACCACCTAAGAATGAGGTAGTTACAAATAACAAAGGTCCTTTAATTTCATCCTTTGCAGGTTTTAAAGTTTACAATTTTACTAACTTTTATATTTCTAAAGAATTCTTTAGTTTATTCAGCAAGGGAATGAAATATATTCCGACAGTAAAATTTAATTTTGTTGATGCTGTCAAAGAGATAAAATTATACTGTCGAAGATTAAATTTAGCACTACAATTTAAAAACAAAGAGAATTCTGATGTAGGAAGAAATCAAAGGGAGAATAGACTTTGTAAAAAGAGTGCATACATACCCAACCCCCACCCCCAAGTGGGGATTTTTGAAAAAATGGTCTGTAGGGATATATACAGACTACACAAGAACATACATAATAGGGAGAATCTAAACGCCCCCTTTGAGGATAATTTAACCCAGGGGGAGAGAGAATGTCTGGAAAATGTGATTAACAACAAAACTATAAGACTTATGAAACCAGACAAGGGAGGGGGCATTATCATTTTTGATACAGAGAACTATATCAAAGCAATTCATGATATTCTATTCACTTCAGGGAATTATGAAGAAGTGTCGTTAAATCAGATCAATATAGGCCATCACAGGATTGATTTAATAATAGAAGAATATTTGTTGGATAACCGTGTCACCAATGAAATTTACAATTTTTTGAGAACTGAATTTCCAAGAGTCGCTAGCATTTTGGAATTCCAAAATTCACAAATCTATAGAAACACCACCCTTCCGACCTATCATTTCTGGTTCCCATTCCAAAACTTACAACATGGGTGTAGTAATTGATCAGTGGACCAAACACATTTACAATATGGTTCCCCACTTGGTCAAAGACTCTTGGGAATTTTTGAGTAGATTTACGTCTGATGTATGGTCTAAGGATATGGTTTTTCTTACAATTGATGTCTAAGATTTGTTTTCTTGTATTCCCTGTACAATAGGTTTGGAGTTTTTTGAAAACAGCTTGAAAAAATATTCAGGGTTGAGTTGGGATAAAATTAGTCTAATTTTGGATATGATAGCCCTAATACTTGACCATAATTACATCCAATTTGAAGGAGAGTTTTTCAGGCAAACCAGAGGAGTGGCTCTGGGGGCTTCTTGTGCCCCCATTTTCGCAAATCTGGTCATGCTCGAATGGGAAAACCAGTTTTTGTTTTCCAGTGAATTTTTCAAAAATATTTCCCTATATTCTAGGTATTTGGACAATCTTTTTATTATTTGGAAGGGCCCTACTGAAGACATCAGGAGATTCATTGATTATATCAATTCTAGTACTAACTTTTTAAGATTTACCTACAAGATGGATAAATTAGGTATTGCCTACTTAGACACTTTTATAAGTACAACCCCTGGTGGATTTGCTTCAAAAATATACAGAAAATCCACATTTTTCAAACGACTATATAGAATTTGGTAGTTGTCACCCCCAGCACATTTTTAGAAATGTGCTCAAGGGACAATACATTCGGGCAGCAAGGATGTCATCTTCCAAAGAAAATATGGAAAAAGAAGTAGAAACTATTTCACAGATGTTTTTGGATAGAAAATATCCAAAAAGAATGGTGAAAAATGTGGCTACATTTGTGAAAAACAACTGGGGTACGAGATACAAGCCCCTGTTGGGTCAACCACTAGAGGAAAACAAAATGAAAAATTCTTACACCAACAGAATAGTGTGTATTATTATGTTTAGTCCATATTCCAACCTTGTGAAAGAAATTGTGAAAAGGCATTGGGAATTGTTGAACACATCTGATAATATCTTAGATAATATAGGGAACAATCCAATTTGTACTGATAAAACTGCCTTAAATTTGAAAAAACTTTTGGAGGTTAGCTCCTATAACAGGGCAAAGAAGTCAAGAAGATCAACAAACAAGTGTGGAACCTGTAAGCATTGTACAAACATCAATGAAAATGGTATGGTCAGACTGAATAATGTGACGAGAACTAAATGTTGGAGTATTACAGGGAATTGTAACAGCCAGAGGGTGGTGTATCTGGCTTGTTGTTCAATCTGTCCTGCCTACTACATAGGCAAGACAGAGAGAAAATTCAAAACAAGGATCTATTAACACCTTTACAAAATAAAGAAAAAAGATACAAAAAATGCCCTTAGTAGACATGTTATTGATAAGGGTGATGACCATACTTTCAAATTTATGATTATAGATCAGGTGGAACAATCAGCACATGGTGGCAATTGAAAAACATGGCTTGCATATAAAGAAAGTGAATGGCAAATATATTGTGATGCCACCACTTCCCCCGGTCTTAATGATTTTATTAGCATTAAGCCATTTTTAATTTTGGACCGGGATTAACTTTTATAGTCTAAGGTCTTCACTATACTTTTACAGTTGTCAGTTTTAAGATTTTAGTTTAAGGCATTTTATTATATGGTTTCACTTGACTATCTTATACAGTACTCTATAGGGTTTTTTATGTGCACCTTAGTGGCTTGCATCAAATTTTAGTATATTACCACTTACAGCACAGTTTTTAACTTTTAATTCTATTGGATATTGGATAATATTTTATCATACTCATGAATTTTATTATTAAGTTATTAAGACATCAAGATATTTATTTATTTATCTATTCATTTTGCCTATTTATTTATTTATTTTTCCTAACATGCATTTTTGTACACATACAGCTGTTTTTGACATTTCTTGTATATGTAATCTTTTTGTAATTAGAATGAGAAATGTACCTTTAAGAAATTACATGTTCCTTGGCGCCAAATTGACTTTAAAAGGGTAGTAAAAAGTTTGTTATCTGGTTCTGATGAAATCTGAGATACTCAGATGAAAGCGCTTAACCAGTGATTTGTGTAACTTTGGATTTTACTACATTGAAATAAACTTTAAGTGTTTTTTATCCATGAGCATATTTCTGTTCAGAATACGTCTTGCTCGAGCTGTGGGGCTGGTTCCTGTTGTTTTTTATTTTCTACACGTGGATTTGTGTCAGTTATTGTTCCAAGTTGTGAGAATGGCAGTTACCGGCTCACCATCTGCTTCATTGAGCAGGACGGAGTATTCGGAACTCCGTGAGGAAGTTACGTCACTTCAGAGTGACGTTAGTAGGCTTCTCGAGCTTGTGGGGAAGCTTTCTGAGGCTATTCAGTTGGGGAAAACTAACGACCGAATGATTTGTAAAGCAGTTAGAGATTCATCCCCACCACAGGATGAGAATACTTCGGACGTTTTTGCTAATGATGAGGAAATCCCAAACGGACAAGGCGTGTGCAACCCTACAGGAACGCCAAACATTGCGCTCGATTTGGACAACAAGGAAACAGACATTAATTTGTCGCCAGCTGGCGATTTTACTTTTGACTTGAGCCTCCTGCAGCGCGATGAGTTTTATAAGTTGGGTGCCAAACCGAAGAACAAGGTACAAACAAAAACTTATGCTGCATCTATTATTAAAAAACCTGAACTTTACAAAGGTACAGAATTAAGAGACAATTTATTAAGTCCTGTTTTAAAAAATTTTTCTAAACAGAGTAAACACTTTATACAAAGAAGTGTCGGGAATGACTGTTTAAATGACTTTTTAAATGAAGAAGTTGACTATTTTTCAGAGGGTGTTTTTAACAATTCTACTAAGGCAAGGAATGAACACTCTTTAGAACCCATTAAAGAAAAGATTTGTCATTTGGGTAAAAAATTAATTTTGCTAAAATGTGCAAAAATTGATAATGCTTATTTAGGAAAATGTCTTAATCTAGGCATAGTTCCCAAAGGCATTAGATTTTTTAAATTGCCTTTGGGTTTAAAATATGATGAGGATGTAATTTGTGATTTTAATGAAATGTTTGATGAATTTGGTTTCTATTTTATCAAGAAATTAATTAAGTATAATGATGGAAAAATATCAGTGTTGTTAAATGAAGTGGAAATTTTAAATGATGAGATTGTGCATAATGCTAAATTTGATGAGTGGATAGATTTGTACCACAAACAATTCACATATGCTGAGAACAAAGCAAAAAGTGTGTACAATAGGAAACTTAAGAAAATTGATAGAGACTTGAGTTCATATAAAGAACACAAAGTCTATATATGGCCACGTTCTACTGAAGGTAGACATGTTAAAACAGGAAATGTGGGTTTAGAAAGAAATTATTCTTACAGAGTTGACAGGACTAAAGAATATTCAAATTTTCAGGGGGGGAGACATCATCCTGCACCCAAACAACATCTGAGAAAATATTGAACATCAAAGATGGTGTAAATAAGAAGGCCCTGAAGTGCAATGATCCCTTTACTATTTCTTTAATGGATAACATTTTCTCAACGAACAATAAGGATAGAAACACAGATGTAAGAAGGGCTGAATTGCACAAATCTGACCAACCACCTAAGAATGAGGTAGTTACAAATAACAAAGGTCCTTTAATTTCATCCTTTGCAGGTTTTAAAGTTTACAATTTTACTAACTGTTATATTTCTAAAGAATTCTTTAGTTTATTCAGCAAGGGAATGAAATATATTCCGACAGTAAAATTTAATTTTGTTGATGCTGTCAAAGAGATAAAATTATACTGTCGAAGATTAAATTTAGCACTACAATTTAAAAACAAAGAGAATTCTGATGTAGGAAGAAATCAAAGGGAGAATAGACTTTGTAAAAAGAGTGCATACATACCCAACCCCCACCCCCAATTGGGGATTTTTGAAAAAATGGTCTGTAGGGATATATACAGACTACACAAGAACATACATAATAGGGAGAATCTAAACGCCCCCTTTGAGGATAATTTAACCCAGGGGGAGAGAGAATGTCTGGAAAATGTGATTAACAACAAAACTATAAGACTTATGAAACCAGACAAGGGAGGGGGCATTATCATTTTTGATACAGAGAACTATATCAAAGCAATTCATGATATTCTATTCACTTCAGGGAATTATGAAGAAGTGTCGTTAAATCAGATCAATATAGGCCATCACAGGATTGATTTAATAATAGAAGAATATTTGTTGGATAACCGTGTCACCAATGAAATTTACAATTTTTTGAGAACTGAATTTCCAAGAGTCGCTAGCATTTTTGGAATTCCAAAAATTCACAAATCTATAGAAACACCACCCTTCCGACCTATCATTTCTGGTTCCCATTCCAAAACTTACAACATGGGTGTAGTAATTGATCAGTGGACCAAACACATTTACAATATGGTTCCCCACTTGGTCAAAGACTCTTGGGAATTTTTGAGTAGGTTTACGTCTGATGTATGGTCTAAGGATATGGTTTTTCTTACAATTGATGTCTAAGATTTGTTTTCTTGTATTCCCTGTACAATAGGTTTGGAGTTTTTTGAAAACAGCTTGAAAAAATATTCAGGGTTGAGTTGGGATAAAATTAGTCTAATTTTGGATATGATAGCCCTAATACTTGACCATAATTACATCCAATTTGAAGGAGAGTTTTTCAGGCAAACCAGAGGAGTGGCTCTGGGGGCTTCTTGTGCCCCCATTTTCGCAAATCTGGTCATGCTCGAATGGGAAAACCAGTTTTTGTTTTCCAGTGAATTTTTCAAAAATATTTCCCTATATTCTAGGTATTTGGACAATCTTTTTATTATTTGGAAGGGCCCTACTGAAGACATCAGGAGATTCATTGATTATATCAATTCTAGTACTAACTTTTTAAGATTTACCTACAAGATGGATAAATTAGGTATTGCCTACTTAGACACTTTTATAAGTACAACCCCTGGTGGATTTGCTTCAAAAATATACAGAAAATCCACATTTTTCAAACGACTATATAGAATTTGGTAGTTGTCACCCCCAGCACATTTTTAGAAATGTGCTCAAGGGACAATACATTCGGGCAGCAAGGATGTCATCTTCCAAAGAAAATATGGAAAAAGAAGTAGAAACTATTTCACAGATGTTTTTGGATAGAAAATATCCAAAAAGAATGGTGAAAAATGTGGCTACATTTGTGAAAAACAACTGGGGTACGAGATACAAGCCCCTGTTGGGTCAACCACTAGAGGAAAACAAAATGAAAAATTCTTACACCAACAGAATAGTGTGTATTATTATGTTTAGTCCATATTCCAACCTTGTGAAAGAAATTGTGAAAAGGCATTGGGAATTGTTGAACACATCTGATAATATCTTAGATAATATAGGGAACAATCCAATTTGTACTTACAAAACTGCCTTAAATTTGAAAAAAACTTTTGGAGGTTAGCTCCTATAACAGGGCAAAGAAGTCAAGAAGATCAACAAACAAGTGTGGAACCTGTAAGCATTGTACAAACATCAATGAAAATGGTATGGTCAGACTGAATAATGTGACGAGAACTAAATGTTGGAGTATTACAGGGAATTGTAACAGCCAGAGGGTGGTGTATCTGGCTTGTTGTTCAATCTGTCCTGCCTACTACATAGGCAAGACAGAGAGAAAATTCAAAACAAGGATCTATTAACACCTTTACAAAATAAAGAAAAAAAGATACAAAAAATGCCCTTAGTAGACATGTTCTTGATAAGGGTGATGACCATACTTTTAAATTTATGATTATAGATCAGGTGGAACAATCAGCATATGGTGGCAATTGGAAGACATGGCTTGCATATAAAGAAAGTGAATGGCAAATATATTGTGATGCCACCACTTCCCCCGGTCTTAATGATTTCATTAGCATTAAGCCATTTTTAATTTTGGACCGGGGTTAACTTTTGCAGTCTAAGGTCTTCACTATATCTTTACAGTTGTCAGTTTTAAGATTTTAGTTTAAGATATTTTATTATATGGTTTCACTTGACTAACTCATAAGTATTTCATAGAGTTATTTATGTGCACTCTAGTGGCTTGTATCAAAATTTAGTATATCACCACTTACAACACAGTTTTTAACTTTTTAACTTTATTGAATATTGGACAATATTTTATCATACTTATGAATTTTATTATTAAGTTATTAAGACATCAAGATATTTATTTATTTATCTATTCATTTTGCCTATTTATTTATTTTTCCTAACATGCATTTTTGCACACATACAGCTGTTTTTTGACATTTCTTGTATATGTAATCTTTTTGTAATTAGAATGAGAAATGTACCTTTAAGAAATTACATGTTCCTTGGCACCAAATTGACTTTAAAAGGGTAGTAAAAAGTTTGTTATCTGGTTCTGATGAAATCTGAGATACTCAGATGAAAGCGCTTAACCAGTGATTTGTGTAACTTTGGATTTTACTACGTTGAAATAAACTTTAAGTGTTTTTTATCCATGAGCATATTTCTGTTCAGAATACGTCTTGCTCGAGCTGTGGGGCTGGTTCCTGTTGTTTTTTATTGTTCGTAAAATGTTTTATAATACTTTGGAGTTTTGGTTCATAGGTGATTACTAGGCTAATGATACAACAGTCTCTGCAAGCCTAGCCAATAATATCCACGATATGACAATATTATATCTTAGTTCCCCAAATATGGGATAGGATTGTATCAGGGTAGTGGATCTTTGGGTGTTGGAGCCCTGAGTCATTTTGCACACTGCCTTTATTCATAAGGGACATGGGCAGTACCCCAGGAGTGAATTTATGGTTCCCCATCCATTTATCCAAATTATTTTTGAAGAGAGTGAGGGAGGGTTTTGCTTTATGAAGATGGGAACTTTATTCCATAGATGAGATGGCCTTTGGGATATAAATTTGCCTCTCCAGCAAGTTCTGTTAGAGTCATAAATAAGGTTCAGGTCCATAGAATGCATAACCCTTGTATAATTTTTCTTGTGACTATGTAACATTTTCATCAGGGCTTGATCTTTGCTCCTTGGGCCACTGCTGAAAATAGTTTCCTACCCAGTCGGACTTTCCCACTAATCAAATGCCAATAAATATATAAATAAATAAATAAACAAATAAAAAATAACTGCAATGCAGTGATGAAAGTGAGATCAAAGAACAAAAAAAATGTAGACGAGCGATTAAAACATGAGCAAATAGAAAGTAATACAAGTCCAACTCTGAGAGAATTTTACAACATTGCAACTGAAACTTGTCTGATGGAGATTCTAACAATCAAAGAAAGAACCACTAGACAGAACTCTTCATTAAACTCATGGATGAAACTTGTGAGACTAGTGAACAAGAAGACAAGTTGATTTCCTTTTCTTTCAGAAAATTCTTATGTAACTGTTCTGATTCATTAGATTAATGGAAAGACACCTTGTAAATAGTTATGTTAGTTTTTTGTTCGTTTGTTTATAATTGTTTATTTCTGCTTTCTACATATGTAATCTTTTTTATAATTTATTTCTGTGTAATTTATTTAAAAATCTTAATAAAAACATTTAGCAAAAAAAAAAAAAAAAACATTAGTAAATGGTATAGAAACTGGCTGAACTCAAGGTTAGGTCAGGCAGACACATTGCATGGTTTATAACAGTAACAACAACAACAATCGGAAAATGCAGTGCCAATAGCACAAAAAGTGCCAGCCAGACACATACAATCCAAGCACTGTAGAGGCACCAGGACTCGAATTCCAAAAAGAACAAAACTTTAATAAGTAAAACCAAAGAAATACATTCACTTTTAATGCTTAACTTTATCACCGCGTTTTTCATCTCTGCAGCCCTGAGAGTTCTTCAGAAAAAACCCACACTTCCATAAATAACAATCAACCTGATCACAAATTGCCCCATACTAATTGAGTAATAGAACAATTAAAACTGATATTAATGAGATTTAAATAAATATAAAAAAATCAATAAAATTAACAACTAAAATAAATCAAAAGCAATGTTTTACTTATAAACATGTCCCTACCTGATATTGGAGGCTATAAAATAACACATACATTTAAAACAAGAAGTATAAATGTAAATGTTGATCTAACAAAATCACCGCTATTTAATGGATGCACATAGCAATGCTACCCTCTAGTGACCAGGGCTAAAAACTACATAATGATACACCTAAACCAAAACTGCAATGAGTAACAACAGGATGAATACATATTGCACAAAATTCATAAAATCTATGTTAAATGTATGATTGTAAAAGAGAATTAAAAAAAATAAATAAGAACTAAAATGTGCTACTGTCTATTTAAAAAGTCTGGAACCAACAACTTATAACCTAGCTGCTCTCATTTTTAATAGAGGTAGTATAGAAATATTATCATTCAAGCCAGGAGCCTCATTGGCCTGTAAATAAATTTGCCAATAAGTTTCCAGATATTCGATTTTCTCTTCCCATAACCCTCCTCTACTATTTCAAGGAACACTTTCCAGGAGAAAAAAAGTAAACCTAAAATCTTTGCAGATCAAGCTATGTTTAAACAACACATTGTTATTATTAGAGGTGGTAATACTATACTGATGCTCATAAATCCTCTTTTTCAGGGCTCTTTCAGTTTTTCCCACATAACAGGCATTGCATGCTGTGCACATAGGAGCATAGGATCACAAGAAGTTACTAGGCTATTGGCCTGAGACCCATAAAAGTCTAGCCAAGATTTTAGCCTTATGTTCCAACAAGTCAGCACTCTATGCCACTGTCCAGCAGGGACATAGGTGGAATCTCAGGGGTGTATTTTCTGTTCCCCATCCAGTTATCCAGGTAGCACTTAAAAAGGTTTAATGAGGTACTCTGCTTTATGTGGAGAGGGAGTCTATTCCACAAAAGGGGGAGTCTCTGGGACACAAATCTGTCCCGCCAGCAAGTCCTATTGATGTCACAGACCAGGCTGAGGTCACACATGGGGGTTACTCGAGTAGAGCTTGACTTGCGGATATGCAGCAGTCCCATCAGGGTGGGGTCCAAGATTGCTTTGTGTGCCAGACAGATGTCACCTCTGAGGAGTCTGTAAGAGACTGAGTAGAGGGACAGGGCTTTTAGCCTATCTGGGTAGGGTAGATGCTTGAGGCTCTGGATTCTCCGGGTGAGGAATCTCTGTGGTCTCTCCAGCTGCTGCATGCGATTTGTGAGGTACATGCCAATAGGACATTGTACTCAATAATCGGTCTTATAAGGGAAGAATACAGGGATGCTTTGACTACCTTGTCCCTGGATGAGATACCCTTACTAATGAGGTGGGCCATGTAGAAAGCTTTCCATACAATGGAGGTAATATTGTGGTCAAAAGTCAGTTTGCTATCAATCTGGGTTACCAAGTCCCTCACGACTGACTGCATACTTAGTGCATTATTATCAATGTGATGACTTATGGGGACATCATTCTCCCCAAAAGGGATGATGATGCATTTTTTGGCATTCAGTTTGAGGCCATGTTTCTGGCACCAGTCATTTGTTTTGGTGAGACCCTCTTGGAGGATGTCCACATCATTAGGGGAATTGATAAGAGCACCCAGCTCGCAGTCATCTGCAAGCTTGGTGAGCCATAGCCCACTAGATTTGGCCTGCACCTCTGAGAAGTATATTCCAAACAGCAGTGGCCCCAAGACTGATCCCTGTGGTCCACCACTCGTTACAGGTCTGCTACTTGAGGTGGCTTCCCCTGTTTTGACTAGGTAGGTTCAATCAGTAAGCGAGTTTGCTACCCATCTGGTAACATATGGATTGATGCCTAGTTGAGAGAGTTTATCTATGATACCTGAGTAGGGAATAGTATTGAAGGCCTGGGCCTGGTCATAGTAAGTGGTGTGCACTGTCTTCCCCTCGTCTATGGCCCTGGTGACTGTCTCAAAGAAGTCGCCCAAATTTAACAGGCGTGACGGCACCTTGACAAAAACAAATTGTGTGGGATCAAGTGTCTGGAGGTTGTCAATGTCCTTGTTAATGAGGTCCATGATAACCCGCTCCATGGCCTTGCAAATCAAGCTAGTTAGGCTGATGGGTCTATAATTTCCTGGATCGGCGGACATTCCACCTTTGTGCAAAGGTATGACAGTAGCTGTCCTCCACTCGGCTGGGATGAAGCCAGTACTCAGGCTTTGGTTGAATAGGGTTCCTAATGGTGCTGCAAGTTCCTGCTTGAGTTCATGTAGGATGCAGCCTGGGATGTCATCGGCCCCACGGAGGATGTATTTTATAACCCCAGAGAGGGCAATGATGACCTGCTACCTAGAGATAAGGGGAGGGAGGCAGGTACTGGGGATGTCCGGTTTTACTGATGGGGTGACAGAGGAGTGAAGTTTTTACCAAACCTGTCTGCCAGCAGGTTGGCTATATCTGCAGGGTTTGTGTATGTGGTGTCCTTGACTACCAGTTCTGAGTATATCTGGGAGCTTCCCTGAGATTAAGGACATATGTGAAGAAAGCCTTACGATTGTCCTTAATAGATATGGCCAGTTTGCACTCGAAGTTTGCTTTGGAGAATTTCACTAGTGTTCTTATTTGCTTGTTCAGGCTAAGCAGAGATTGCTTCCAATTAGACACTTGCACCTTCTTGGTCCTGGACAACAATTTTTTTTCCCTTTTATTATGGAGTCTATTTATTGTAAATGTCCATGAAACAGATTTACTCTTCCTTGAGGAAGATGATTTCGCCCTGTCTGGTATTCCTGATTCCATGCAGCTATATAAATGCTAATATAGTACTTTGGTGTAAGTTTAGATATATGTGCCAGTTTCTGTGGAAGGGGAGGGGGTTGTGAAGCTATTTATACCTTCCCTCAGGAGGTTGTAATCAGCTTTGGAGAAGTTTTTTTGTTTGACCCTAGCTAAGGGGGGGGGGGGGGTTGAGGGAGATGGTGACTTTGAAAGTGACTGCTTTGTGGTCGGATCTTACCAGGGATGATGACATTGTAGGGCTGCTGCAGTGGCTACTCATGTTGATTAATACCAAATCCAAGACATTTTCACCTCTTTTGGGGGTGACAACCAACTGGTCTAAGGCATTTGCATTGACAAAGTCAAGGGATCTCTGAATATTTGTGTTTTGGCTTGAGTATTTCTTCCAGTCTATGGTTGGATAGTTAAAGTCGCCCAGGATCAGGGTAAAGGGCTGAATCTTGATAGATTCGAAGAGGTCGAGATAGGTGGAGTGGGCATCTTGACTCAGAGTTGGAGGCCTGTAGCTAGCTATGATTTGAATAGGGGTCTTGTCAATTGTTAACTGCGCCTAGAGTATTTCCTGTGCGTCATACTGTTTGACCAGCCTAGAGATGTGTGTGACTTTTATATATATTGCAACTCCACCTCATTTTGTTTTGCTGCCCACGACTTGGGGTCTGAATGAATGATAGGATGAGTAACCTGGTATGGCTGGGGTGGTCTCCACAGCTTTGAACCAGGTTTCTGTAACTGCTCAAATGTCAGCTTCTTCCAGGGTTAGGAATGCTTGCAATGAGCGCAGTTTGATGTTTAGACTCCTAGCGTTTAGCAGCATGACCTTTACGTTTTGATGACATTTTCATGTTGGTAGTTTTGACCTCATGGTATTGCCTAAAAAAGGCACTATGGGGGAGGCAAGAGCCTTTGCCAAGAGCCTGAAGCTCAATGGAGACAGATGCAGGCCATATTTGGCAAAGCATCGTGGCTTGCCAATCATGTCATCCCAGCTGTTGGGTACTGGATCCCCTTTGAATGACACCAGAAATTATGGCAGTTGTTAAAGTTAGTCATTTTCTGTTTTTATTGAGGCATCATTCTGGATGATGGTAGAATACTGCTTAAGGGTAGGGACATACCTGCCTGGGACACATACTCAGCGAACTCTTTCATGTCTCTGTTCATACAGTCCAGGGAGCTATGTCTCAAGTCATTCACTCCAACATGGACTATGACAGAGTCATTACAGTACCTGTTGAGAGACTTGAGTGCGTTGGTGATATGGTGGATTAAATAGCACCCTTAAATGGTTTATAACAGTACCAAAACAAACTTGAAGGGAAGAATTATAAATATTTTATGAAAAAATGCCTCCGCACATGAACTGCACTTTCTGTTGTTATTAACATAGAAACAGTGCAATGTAAATTTCCCTAATTTGAGACTATGAAAGCACCCTGAGACTTACATTGATTAAATTGCAGACATACCATCTGAAGGAGAATTTTGTTTTATATTTTTGTGAAGAAAGGGGACAATTTTAAAGGTTGTAGGAACAGGGTTTATGTGGATAATGACTTTCCATTACAGATGCAAAGTAGGAGAATTTCTTTATTAAGACACCACAGAGAAATGAAACTTCATTTAGGTTATTGTAATCTGCATTTCTTTCAGATTTCGATTTACTTGGATTAAAACCTACACATACTATTGACAGTCAAAGACGAATTGGCAAAGGAAAAGTGAATTTCAAGGCAGAGAAAGGTGGTAAGGGAACAAGCAACCAGTCAATAAATGTAGAAAAGTAAACTATGGACACTTCAGAAGAGCGATTTCTTATAAAGATCTCACCAGTTTTTCAGAAGAAAATTATGGATAAAATGGAGATGAAAGTATTTGAAGAAAAAAATGAAAAGAAATGAAGTATCCCGTAAAACAAAGCAATGAACTGGGAGCATTGAGTGAGGACAGTATTTAAAGGTAGCTATTCATTAACGTGTACACTAACCCCAGGATTCAATAAACTCCAGAGTGTACCTGTTACTACGGCGATGCTCATCCCACTGCATCACCCAATGATTATTAATGAGGTGTGGCACGTCTAAGCAAGGTTTCATGGCTCACAGCAGTGTTACTGGCCGCAAAACTTTGAAAGTGAATGCGAATAGAATTACATGCAAGTCAAAGCACCAACAGTCCATAGATTTGCAAGAAATGGTACAATGACCACTAGGACTACACAGATAGCACTAATTCTGCAAGGATTTGTAAACAGAAATAGGGACATAAAATGTCACATAGACATGTTACAGTGAAACAGAAACATACCTGTCATCCCCTTTCAACAAGACCTAAGGCATACATAACTGGGGGGGCAATGACCCATAAAATATGTACAGATATGTAATATTGCACTTCTACACCTAGAAAGCTGATAGAATAAATAGGTTGTACATTAGCATGAACTGTCAGAATAGCATATACATACACCTGGATCTGAACCCAGTACCATCTGTCCCCCAAAAAGGAATTGATCAAAGCATTAATAGGTGATGTTGCAGAGTCAGTTATGTAGTACATGTATTTTACACAATCAATAGTAACTGTCACAATTTAGCAAGGACTTCTCTTTGTACTCCTCCATGTTTGCTCCCCATATCACCACTGTCCTATCTTCCCCATTTCTTTTTTATAAAGCATTATTGCATGAAGGTAAATATTGTGCACCATCACTAAGCAATGGTGAATGATACCTGTAGATAAATGTATGTTGATGTATCATAGACACCTGTAAAGGTAATACATACACCTGTATTAGAACCCAGTACCATCTGGCCCAAACAATAAGGAATATATCACTGCATTAACACGTGCTGCCAGAGTAAGTTTGGCAGTACATGTGTTTCATACAGTCAATCCTAACTGTCACAGTTTAGCAGGGAATTCCTATTGCTGCGATAAACACTAGCAAGCAGGAACACAAAAACTGGAACACCACTGATAGGACACAAAAGCTTCTTTTATTAATACATTCCAGCAGAAGGCAAGAAGCCGAGGTACCAGAACATATTAATAAAAGAAGATTTTGTGTCCTATCAGTGGTGTTCAAGTTCGTGTTCCTGTTTGATAGTGTGTATTGGAGATTTCATTGTTTTTTATGTATGTAAAAATTCCTATTGCTCCCCATGGTACCCCCATGTCAACCACTATTCTATATTCACCATTTATGTCCTTTAAAGCATTGTTGTGCAATGGTGTACATCAAACACCAATGCCAAGCAATGCTGATACAAAAGTAGTTAAACATTTTAGATACAGCTGTATTCGGCTCCAGTACCATCTGGCCCCAATGCATTAAGTGCATTGATACCTGCTGCCACAGATTCAGTTAAGTAGTAGGTGTATGCAACAACAGTTAAGTCTTCCAGTTATTATTCAGTCTCTAAAATACACCTGCTACTCAAATGAGTCTGTGGCACCACCTATTAATGCATTGATCCATTCCTTTTTGGGGCCAGATGGTAATGGGTTCCAATACAGGTGTATATAACACTTTCAAATACTTTTATGTTTACTCCACTTACCATCTCGTAAACATGGTGCTTGAAGGTGTGCAATGCTGAGCACCAGGTTGCATGATGGTAAGCATTGCACAACAACCTTAAACAGTGTGCATTCCTAGTAAATGTGATAACAGCAATTGGCGGGAAAATATCCTTCTACATTGGTCTTGATCTGTTGTAGGCATGGTAGGCATGCATGGTGAGGGATTGAGATTCTGTGCTCAAAATGGGGTATCCAGGTGTCCAAAGTGTTTGTTGGACTCCAACTGAAGGAACATGGGCCCAGGCTATTGCAGAGGGACTATTCCAGCTCAGAGTACAAATCTGAGGGATGAGATAGTCTTGCCTGGGCTGTGACCAGTGCTACCAGTATCTCCCGCACTGGTGAGCAATGTAAACACCACTGCAATGACCTCCAGATGAGGAAGAGGGATACCATCAAACATTGCATTGAGGATTGTAGGACTGGGGACACCCCAAAGATGTGTAAGTATCAATTACAGAGACTACTTGTAAGAGCTAAAAGCTGAATGTTGTCAAGACTGATATTCATAATGGTATTCTGTTAGTTTTTTTCCACAGCTAGCACAGAGAGAGAACTGAATGCGCAAACCCATAAGGTTAGATTGTCCTGGATGAGAGAAGCATATGGTATGTATGCATCAGAACAGTGTTGTTATTGTAGCATTGAAAGTTAAAGACAGCTTTTCTTGGTATTTTATACAGTTGTATCAGACTGAGCATGCATATCTCAACTGTAAAATTATGTATGCATGCATTAGTCTGTAGCACAAAGCAACAGTGCCATATTCTAAAATAAAAGTGAGTAAGCATCTCTCAGTTGTAAAAGGAAACTACACCTGATTAGTCTGTAGACCAAAACAGCAGTACAGTATTAGACAGTAGTCAGATGCTGTGGGCTAAAAACCACACTTCCCAGCTATGCAATAGTTTTCATCAGTATTGCAATGTAACTTCAGACCTCTATACCATTGGCACAAATGGCCTGCTGTAAACTGTAATTACTATAACTGGAACATGCATATGTGCAATATATGCACACACAAAAGGATTGCTTTCTGCAACCTCTGTTATGAGGTGGGTAGTCTTAAAAGTAAAAAAGTTATTTGTTTGGAGTTGGTAGTCTGAAAAGTAAAGGTAACAGAATAGATTCAAATGATTATATCAATGCATTGTATGTCACATATGAAGTTAGTAATGTTATCCCTTTATTTCTCTCACCCCAACACCTATATTTTCTTTCTTTCCACAGCACAGGGGGACCTGCCCCAAAGGATCCTCTTGCCCCCACTCCAGCTATGACACCAAGTCTCACCACATCTGGGACACAACCTAGCAGCAACCTTTCTGCTGCCCCTGCACTACCTGGCACCACAGGTATTTCTGCCTCACAGGATAGGCCAGTGGTTCCCTCCAGAGCAGTAGTGGAGGTGGTGATTTTATCACCCATGATGAGTTGTAAAGGTTGGTACTTAGGATTGTGAGCTGCATTGTTGGTGCACACCTATGCTGGCTGGAGCACCTGCTCGCCATCATTGTAGAGAATACTAAGAGGAGACACAGACTTTAGGCACTGCAGCCTTCAGTGCAGTGAGGTGACAGTGATGACAGTCCAGATGGTGAAGACTCAGTTCTCACATTCTCCCAGCTTGAAGACCATGGGTTGTGGATGTCCCCACCCTTACCACAACCATGATATTCACCAACCTGTTGAGTCCTTCACCATCCCTCTGTTGTCTTCTGTGTCTTGTCTGCAATTGTTTCCTCAGCTACCCAACCTACCTGACCCAGACATACCTACATTGCTTCCCCAGCATTCTCTCTCTCTCTCTCTAAAAAAAAAAAATGGGCACTTGTCCCACAAAAACTATTCATCACATACATAGCTCTCCATTTTGTGCACATGTCTTCTTGAGACACTTGATTCAGTTCAATTGGCTATACAACATGATTGTGTTGTAGTCACCCCTCTCTTCGGAGGTGATAGTGCAAATTCAGTATTCTGCACAGATGATAATTTTTTACTTTTGAAGAAATGGATAGCTATGGTTCTTTAAAACCCAAAAGCAGTATATCCAGTGCAATATAAGCGATTTATTAAAAGGCCATCAAAAACCATAATGTTTTAACTGAATTAATGCATTTTCATGGTGATTCAGTTAAAGCGTTAATTTTTTTTGCTGGTCTTTTAATAAATTGCATATTTTGCACTGGACGTACTGCTTTATAAGTGCTTTTACATTGTATTGTTTTCCCTTTTGGGTTTCACTTGTTTCTTGTTCTTGAACTATGGTTTTTCCCTACCTCTGTCCTGAAAATTCCTGCCCTGCTTTCACTTTGTTTTTCCCCTGCTTGCTCCCCACTTCACCGGTTTCCTATTTTACCCATTTATTTTCTTTAAAGACTTATTGCATGATGGTGTGCATTGTGTACCAATGTGAAACAATGGTGAATGGTAGCGATATATGTAAATATATTTAAAAGTATCATAGACACTTGTAAAAGTATGACCTACACCCATATTCAAACCCATTAGATAGTTAATTAGCAGGTATATTTTAGAGACTCAATATAATCTGTTAGACTTCAGCAATGCATCTCTTGTTTGCCCATTGCTTACCTATGTGCAATCCCGCTGGTCGCCACGCTATGGGAATGATATGCATCTAAGCTTTATTATGAATGCAAATTTATCTAACACCTTTTCTGCTTTTTGCATAACTGTTGCTGTGCTTTGGTGTGCAATGCACACCATTGTGCAATAATGCTTTAAAGAATAGAAATGGGAGGATAGGACAGTGGTGAAATGGGGAGTAAGCATGGGAAAGAGCAAGGCCAATATAAATAAAATGTACGATCACCAGTTAAACACCATAAATGCAAATAGACTTATCAGTAAGTTAGCTATGCACCCTGAGTATCAGACAATGATTTTGTGTCACTGAATCCAAAAGGTAGAACACAGGGATATGACACAGTTATTATCACTTTCACAGGGTGTTGTGTGGAGGGTAGGAAGTATAGGCTGACACAAAAGATTGGTGAGTGTATGTGAGTAAGAAGGAGAAGAAGGCAGACATTTGGAAAAAAACAAATGGGCAGTGAAACAAAATGAGTAACTGTTGTGGGTGTGTCTGTAGGAGTCCTTCAGGTGATATTGGTGTGTGTGTGTGTGTGTGTGTGTGTGTGTGTGTGTGTGTGTGTGTGTGTGTGTGTGTGTGTGTGTGTATGTGTGTGTGTTTGTGCAGGAAAACAGCCAAGCTGATTGTGCTAACTCTACATCTTGGTGTGTTGGATAGGTATGGGCCATGTACGGTAGAGGTGGCAGTTCATTGTTGTCATCCCCGACAATGAGAACTGGCTCTGCCAGGAATTGCACTGGCATGTTACATCTAAGAGCACGATCAGATGCAGTGCTGTTACCTGAACATGATTGATGTCTGCTGGATGGAACCACCCAGGACCATGCAGAACACCCAGGACCATGCTGCCATGTTTGTGTGTGGACAGCACACTCACTGATGGAGCTCCACTATGGGAGCATGATCGCGGACCGTTTGGCTGACAGCAGATGATTTGGCTGACCTAAGCCCATAAGGATGCCATTCCCCTCCCAGCAGACATTCCATCACAGACACTGCTCGGTCCATGACAGACACCCCTCGGTCCATCACAGGCACCCCTCATTTCAATGTGTCATTAATCTGATCCAGTGACTTGGGAATATGGTGGAGGCAATCACGGATGTCAGACTGTGCTACATCCACAACCCTGAGCATTTGTCTGAAGCACCTATGGGAATGTGCCTGTGCCTCCATGACAGCCCTAAACATACATTGAGTGGCATGGGAAGTGACATCTGCACCAGGTGGTGGAGGGACAGTAGGCTCCCTCCAAGCACCCCATCAATCCTACTGCATGGCACCTCATCCACACTTTTGCTATGGCCAGACTCAGGCATTGAAGCCACAATAGCCACACGTCCCTGATCAATATCCTCATCCTCCACCTTTCCAATATCTGTAGCCTCCGTGGAATGGGAAGGCATAGGCCAATACAAATGCAGGGGATGGCTGTATGTCAAGCTCTGTGTCAGATTCAGCCTCTGACTCCCCAACTGTGACTCAGGTTGGCCACCATCAACATCAGTGTCTGCTGATGCAATGACATCAGGTGGCACAGGACCCACAGTTCCACTGTCAGAATCACCTGTGATAAAAGAAAGAAACACAGGAATACATTGATAACAGTGCTACTACAGTGCAACATAGGCAAACAAAGTAACACTGCTGCCATTATTACAGACAGTCCAGTAATACGCACATGCCTCAGATCAAAATCACATACTACAATATTTGTTTAAATTGATCAGCAGTACTGACATAACAATATTGGGCTTACCAACTGCAGAAGGCAAGCTTTCCTGGAGGTTTGATAGTTCTGAAATAAGTTAAGCAAGAGGTAAGGGCAACAACATCACAATCAACCATAACATGGGAGGTAATACATTTGCTCCTTTATTGTTACAGTAAACAGTCGTTTAAACAAGAACTTAGCTAACAACTCCAAGCTAAGCTTACTAAGCCTATAACTGTAGCACTCTTGAGTCCCCCAACCAAATAAATACATGTGACACAGAATTAATTTATTCATTTAAGTTCTTAAACTATACAGCAGTATTCAACTGTTTAGATAACAAGGCCTACCTGGAAGCCTCTCCTGGTATGTGGTTGGTATGTCCAGCATGTGTTGGACTACAGTCCATTGAGAGCTTTCTATATCCCTTATGTCGGCTAGGGAACTGTTCATTGGGGGTCAGTGGTGGTTCCATAGCAGGGCCTCCCCCTGTAACCAATAGGTGACTGCCTACTGCTTCTGCTCACCTTCTTGCAGAGGTTATTATGTTAGTGGCCTTGTGGTGCACTTGTTCATATGTTCTGCCATTGCCACCCACAGCATTGACATTAGCAACAGTGTGCTGCCATATTAGCAGCCTACAGCCCATATATTGACTTCCCCTTTGAATGAGAAAGGCACCATGTTGCTGAAAACCATCAATGATTATTTGTTTTTTGCCATCAGTAAAAGGTTGTTGATGTGAATTCAACCATCTCACTGACATTATTTTAGGTGCCCTAAAAGAAAACAGATGTATGATACACATATGTTTCACACAACTACAAAATAAGTATTCACAGATACAAGATAAAAAGTAGCCAGTTAGTATTACCCACTGGAGAAACATTAAACAGTCTAGAGATGTGAAATACTAACAACAAGCAGGATGCAAAACAAGGAGTGTAACAAGAGCAACATATCCTTGTTAGTGCCATAACAGTCACTCACCTTAGCCTCCACCCCTACAAAAGAACAGGCAAATGACACTTTTGGCTAACATAGGTTCATAGATTGGTACTAGGCTAACTGCCCTTGTGAGCCATTTTAAGCCTAGCCAATTATCCCTTGTGAGATTCAAACCCTGCACCTTGTGTTTGTAAGGCAAACACCTTAACCATTAGGCCACAAAACATCTTTGAAATGCTAAAAGTGCTGTCAAAGGACCTGTCCCTGAAACATGTGTGCATATTTTTCACACAACATTCCTTTCCATTTATTTTCATGTCTTGCCAATCATGTCTACCTTTGAAATGGCTTGAGAAACATGGCCATGCCATCAATACACTTCTAAGTAGTGCATACAGATAACAGTGTAAAAGCCTGTGCTTCATATCATTGTTAAATACATTCCAGCATATGCAGTATGTAGGTTACAAAATGGAACCATACCTTCTGAGATTCAATACTCCACTCTACAGATATCCTAAAGAAAATGCTTTCTCTCACTGTTCTAAACATATAGAACTTTCCTTGACATCAGTTTTCCTAGCTAAAGGGTTGTCTTTTTATATGGTGTTGATTATTAATGGATTGCAGCTGTGAGTGATTACTGTTTGGGAGGAAGAAATCACAACAGCATTGCAGGCTGCCTTACTTCCACTGGGTGTGTCGGGTTAGATTTAGAAAGTGTCTCAAGAGAGACCACAGGCCTTTCTTTTCAACATAACACAGAGGCTACAAACATAACATGATGTATTTGGATAGATTGAAAACTATGTCACTGTAATCTGTCTGGTATAGGATGAGGTCACACCTACCTGGCCTCCAGCCCACTGTCTGACCATGCACTGATAGGATTACTGCTATCCACAACTATCATATAGCTGATGTCATCAGCACAGTCTGTTGAGGACAGAATAAGTGTCCCACATGCTGGTGTAAAATGCTCCTGGTAATGTCAAACAGCTCACAGACACACACACACAGTTGACTGCAATGGGAATAAAACCCCTACCTATCTAAGTACACACACTATAAAACACAGTACCTAACACATACTCCATGGCAGACGTCTGATTTATACAGGCGTGCAAGCGAAGTTATAGTAGATGACATCAGCAGGCCATGTGGGAAACAGCAGGTTGGGAGGGCTGCAAGAAATTGATATGTAGGCTTGTGCAAGTATCAAAATACTGGCAATCCATGTGATTGGAGAAGTAACTGTAGGATTCCATGTCTACTCTAATGACTAGACACACACAGTTGAATTCAGTGAGAACAGAACTCTTATCTATCTAAGTGCACAGACTACAGAACACAGTACTTAATGCAAGCACCATGGCACAAATCTGATTAATGCAGGAGTGTAGGTAAACTTATAGTAGGTGACATCAACAGGCCATGTGGGGACAACAGGTTGGGAAGTTTGGATAAATTGGATGTATAGGCTTGTGCAAGTATCAACATCCTGTCAGTCCATGCCATTGTTAAAGTAACTGTAGGCTACCATGTCTACTATGCTGACTAGACACACACAGTTGCCTGCAGAGAGAACAGAACAGCTATGCATCTAAGTGCACAGACTATAAAACACTGTGCTTAATACAAGTGCCACTGCACAAGTTTATTTTATACAAGAGTGCAGGTGCACTTATAATAGATGATATCAGCAGGTAATGTGATGACTAACAGCTTGAGAGGCCTTCCTAGGCACTGTGATGGTCCCTCTTTACCGCAGGCCAGTATTCCATGACCCCCAATCCTCACCACTGACAAAGGTGAGAGGCAGTCACTAAATGCAGGAATAGCTTTACATAACATTTCAAATGTAGCTTTCTGCATCCAACACAATTTCCCCCAAGAGTACACAGGGAGCATGCTCCACTGGGACTGGACTCTCTGTCTCTCCAGATTCCAAACAAAAACCACCTTGGAGCACTGTGTCCCAGTTCCAAGTATCTGACACAAACACTTGAATATCTGATGTCACACACACACACACACACACACACACACACACACACACACACACACACACACACACACACACACACACACACCAGATTACAGAGTAGCTGCCACCAGCCAAATACTTTAAGACTTTTTCAAGGGGTAACTAATTATACTGTGTCAAATTAATACTTATATGAATGGGTGAGTGTGACCCAAGCAGTAAGGCTTTTTGGAGCGGCCACATTGGCAATGAAATAAATAAGCACAGGTACTCTCAAGATGTTATAAATATTCACTAAAAGATCAGCCACAAAGAAAAGGTATAAAAATACTTAGTAATGGATAATAAAAATAGAAAACAGGAAAATACTTAATATTTAGTTTAAATAAACATCAGAGTTTTCAGTCTCAGGAAATGTAAAATAACACAGTTGGATAGAACCTCACATGCAGAAAAACAAATAATATTAAACTAATCTCACTGTACCTTTCCTAACTAAACTAAAGAGAAACTCTCCCTAGTTAACTCACTTAATATTGTAAGGCAAGATTTCTGCTGAGATAATCACTTCCACAAGGCAAGATAAAGTAATACACACACACTTAATGAACTGTACAGCAACTGAGCTCTAATGAACTGTGATAACTGACACATCTTTTATATCAGGTTCCAAAGAAAAACAGAAACAAACAACAAACTGCTGCTGCCAGAGTTCCAGCCTTCAGCTGGTTATCGAATGACATCACATCTAATCACCTAACTCTGGAACAAGTCACCTTCAGAACTCTGTTAAGATTATGTTGCAACATTTTTAACATAAGCAACTTTTACAAATACATTTTTAATACAAAAATCTGTATAAATCAGTATAACAGTCAAATGACATAAGATTATTTACAAAACTTCAGCCAGCCATGCTAGCAGAGTCCACACATGCACTGTTCCACTTCTCCTGGTACAGCTGGCAATATCTTACAATGTCACAGGCACATGGCTTCATAGTGTCTTATGAAGTTACTAGCTTAATAGCACTAGGCTGTTTAGAAGCCTAGATTTGTACAGCACAAGTGCCCTTATTTGAGCATAGTTGGATGTTTGAGTTTAGCAGAGAGAGGTTTTGAGCACTACCAACTGGCCCTGTCTATGAGGTTGCACACAACATTACATATTACACTTTGTAGTGTGGTTGATATATGTGTGGAAAAAGTAGTGAGAGCCTAGGTTTGTAGTGCTTGGTAGGGTGGGGGGGGGCAACACATGGATGTATTGTAAATATGTGTGGTATAATTAGATTGCGCCCTTAGTTTACAGTGTTGCACATATAGTTTTATGTCATACAAAGGAAATGGACAATAAACACTGATATTAAAGCATCATATATACAGCTCCATAGTGCAGCAAGCAGCATGTGTTTCTTGGTAACTCATCACTTATCTGACCAGTAGTGTCAGACATGCAGTGTGTAAGTTATACTATATCATTGGCCTTAAAATGTGTGAGGATATTAACTGGGAGTAATATGATATGCAGTTGCCAGCAACTGAAGGTGAGATTGGATGGCACAAACAAGCATATACTGTTCTTTTTTTTTGGGGGGGGGGCATAGGTGAGTTCATTTTATGGCATTTTTGGGGAGAGGGAATGCAACATATCACCCTTCATGATGCAGGACCACCACTCCACCTCTCTGGAGACACTGGAAAACATGAGGGTCCTACCGAACACCCTGATATTGGGCAACTTTAATTATCCTACCACTCACTGGGAAAACTACTCGAGTCCAAACTCCCAGGCCCAGTGCTTCCTGGAATTCATCAACTCAAATGCCCTGGATCAGCTGGAAAACTCCCCTACCAGAGGTGAAAATGTATTGGACCTGGTCATCACCAACATGGTTGACAGCAAACTTCACCTTACTTAAGATAGAGGTGGTAAGTTTCACAACCCCCACGCTAAAGGATAATGCTGCCTAAGATGCAGAAACCTTTACAAATGCATTCTATGAGCATCTACAAGGATGCATGGATTGTGCCATCCCTAGCAAAACCAAGACTCACTCCTCTAAGAGAAGGAAACCAGTTTGGTGGACCCCTGCCATAAACAGGCTATACAATAGAAGGAGGAAACTAGTTCAGAAAAAAAGCAAATCCCAAGAAGGAAAGACATCCTTGATCAGTATCAATAAGAAACTAAGGTCCCTCATGAAATCATCCAAGGCTAACTTTGAAAGAAAAATAGCCAAGGATTCAACAGATAACCACAAAGCCTTCTTTAGCTATGTTAAGAATTTAAGTGGCAACTCACAGATATGCACTGAACTAGTGCAAAATAGTACAAAATATACTGAACCTACTGATATTGCCAACATCCTGGCAGATAGATTAAGTGCAAACTTCACCCCCCTCTCACCTCCAAAATGGCCCACAACAATACTGGAAAAGTGTAGTATCCCAAAAATCACAGACGCACAGGTGAAAACAGCCCTTTCAAAAGCCAAAAACACAGCATCAATGGGACCAGATAGTGTCCCAGGCTGCATCTTGCATGAACTACAGAACGAACTAGCCCCCTTCCTAAACACGCTGTTCAACCTCAGCCTCTCCACAGGCTACATGCTCATAGAATGGTGCACAGCAATGGTTATTCCTCTCCACAAAGGAGGGGCCACAACTGACCCTGGTAACTATCACCCCATAAGCTTGACTAGCCTGGTCTGCAAGGCTATGGAGTGCATCATCATGGAACTCATTAACAAAGACATTGGGAACCTCCAAACACTTGACCCGACCCAGTTAGGCTTTGTTAAGGGAAGATCATGCCTACTAAACCTGGTTGACTTCTTCGAGACAGTCAACAAGGCCATAGATGCGGGAAAGGTGGTTCACACAGCCTACCTTGACCTCGCCAAAGCTTTCGACACCATTCCCCACTCGGGTATTACAGAAAAACTCACCAGCCTGAACATAAACCTCTATGTCACAAGATGGGTTGCCAACTGGCTTACAGACAGAACTAACATGGTAAGAATAGCGGGCTCCAGGTCCGACTCTAAACCAGTCACAAGTGGTGTCCTGCAAGGCTCGGTCCTGGGACCCCTACTGTTTGGCATATACTTCTCAGAAGTACAGGCAAACACAGGAGGACTATGGCTAACCAAGTTCGCCGATGACTGCAAACTGGGAGCCATAATTGACTCTCTGGCTGACACAGACATCCTCCAAAAGGGCCTTATTGAGACGGACACCTGGTGTCAAAGTCATGGCCTCAAGCTAAATGCCAAAAAATGCATAGTCATCCCGTTTGGGAAAAACAAAACACCCACGAATTACCACATAGGTGGCAGCCCCGTTAATGCAGAAGAGGCAATAAGAGATCTGGGGACCCAGGTAGATAGTAATCTCTCCTTTGACAATCACATTGTCAAAGTAGTTAGGAAATCCTTCTATGTGGCCCATCTAATTACTAATGGGGTTTGCATCTAGAAATAAAGAGGTTATAGTGCCTCTCTACTCGTCACTCATTAGACCCATCATAGAGTACAATGCCCCATTTGGGATGTACCTCACAAGACACTTCCAACAGCTGGAAAGATCACAAAAGTACCTCACCAAGAGGATTACTGGCTTCAAACATATATCCTATGCAGCCCGACTGAAAAAACTCTGGCTGTACTCAGTGGCATATCGCTTACTCAGAGGTGATCTCTGTCTGACTTACAAAGCCATGTCCAACTCAGAATTGATGGACATGCTCCACCTAAAGAAATCCAAGTCACTGTGAGCCATGCACTCTAGTGAGCTACACCTTGCCACAACAATAAATAGAACATGCTGGAGGGATAGATTCCTGTCACAGACTCCCCATGCTTTGGAACAAAATTCCAAACTACATCAGGCAGAGCCCCTCACTAACACTCTTCAAGAGAAACCTTGAGTGGATGGGTAACAGAATATACACCCCTGGGATCACTTCATTGGCCCTGCTTGACAGAGGATCAGTTAATTAATCATTGGGGCAGCGAAAGCTGACACACGCTGGCTAGGCTTATAAATGCCCTTGGGCAGATATCCTAGTAACTACCTATGAACCTATACATCTGCCTCCAGCCACATCACCTGGTGGTTTCCCTTCGTAGTCCTCCTCTGACTGTGGCTGTAGTGCCCTAGGCATTGGAGGTGCATTCCTCTTTGCTGATCCTGCTGCAGCTGTTTCCACAGGATCAGATGGTGTAGCATAGCACATACTGTGAAGATGTGTGCACATGTGCATGTATTATACTGCAGGGCTCCACCAGATGCATCTAGGCACCATAACTGTGACTTCAGCAGCCCAAAAACATTGCTTATGATGTTTCTACTTTGAGCGTGTGCCTCATTATAGTGTTCTTCCATGGCTGTATGTGCACTTCTGATGGGTGTCATCAGCCACAGTTCCAGTGCATAGCCAGCATCTCCCAGTAAATGGGCTTGTGGGATGTCCTCCCTAGCAAACATCTGGTATAGCTGTGATGTGTGCCAGATACGGGAGTCATGATAACTGCCAGAGTTGCCAACAGACACATTCAAGATAATTCTCTGGGCATTACACATGACTTGGCAGTTGATGGAGTGATATCCCTTGCAGTTAATGTAGATTCTACCATGCTCACCAGGTGGTGCCTTAATGTGTACATGAGTGCAATCTATGGCACCCAGTATTTCAGGGTAGTGTGCTACATGTTAGAACTGTTGCACATTACTGGCCATCTCCTCAAAACTATAGTAATTACATATGTGCTCACTGGCATGTATGTGCATAGCATCCAGGAATTGGTGGAGGATCCTGGATGCTGACACCTGGGATATATCCATCATGTCCCAACTGGTCTTTGAAAGGTACCTGTAGCTAAGATTCTAAGGGCTACACATACCTTATTTTCCACTGGGATGGGTTCCTATTGTTTGGCTCTGGCTCTGAGCTGAGGGTGGCAGAGTTCACAGAGTTCTTATAGTGTGTCTCTGTCCACCCTGTAGCACTCTACAATCTCCAGGTCATGTATCATCTGAAAAGTTACCCAGGCCCTGAAAACTCTTCTTCTTCTTCTTCTTCTAGGCCTAGGCCTATTGGCTCTAGCAGCAGCACCATTGGATTCAGTTTGTAGCACATACAGATGTATCAAAGCAGCAGAAGACCCTAGAAATGTGTCCTGTAGATTTTCCATATCTCTACTCCAATAGTATTGATGTATTCAGGAAAAAACAGTATGGAGTCTACACGGATGTTTTATAACTTGTTGAATAGCTTCACCATGTTGGATCGGTTCATTAACATGCAATTCACCTACTTATGCTGAAATGAACATCTATTAAACATACTTGTTGTTACTTATTAGTGTGCTATGTACACTTCCTTTTAAAATAAGCACAGACAAAATTGGTATTACCTTCCTTCATTCCTGAATCACACAAACATGGAGCACAAAAAGTGAGGGAAAGACTGCACACCCTATACTAGAACCCAGGGCCATCTATACTGCAGCCCTACACATACACATGCTGCCACAGGAATAGTTACAAGACAAGCACAGGGAAACCTGCCCTTCATTCATCCATTTGCTGTAATTGCGCTATGCACCATATCGTGCAATGACCAAGATAATAAAAAAGTACTTAAAGCAGACAGAGATGACAAATTTTCCCAACAAACGAAGGGGAGGTTTCATCTTAATGAAACAGAACTTCTGAATTGTGTACTGCTTAAGTGCATTTTCATCTTTCATAGACCTACATGTGCACCTCTGTAAGTCTAACCTGACATACCCTCCTGATGTCACCATTCACTGTTGCCATCCATTGAAAACAAACACTGAAAGAGTGCATACATGATGTGAGCATTCCTACATGCATCCAGTTTATTGGTATTTAGCAATTCTAATGAGTTCAGACCTCATTTGCATCTTCACTGTGCCCTTTACAGCACTGAATCTACATAGTTGGCAACTGTGTAGCCAGGGAAACTGAAGGAGAGCCGAATGTTGAATACACAAGGGAGGTTAATACTTTGTCATATAGCTGCACAGAGGAGTACTGTTTCTGATAAAATTTGCCTATATTTTATCAGCTACATACTGCTTATGCTTGCATGTCACTATGAATAGTCTGTTTCATGGGGTTTACACATTTAGCTGTCTGCATTAGTTACAAGTGTATTCTTCATTTGGGCATGAGAGAGTGAAGCTGCATGTATGTCATGGCACTTAAAAAGGATATGTTGCTATTGTTACTCTCCTTTTGCTGCATTCACCCTGTATAGAATCGGAATTATGTGTCTGCCGTTACATGTTAAGGTCAGTTCTGTACAAATCTAACAACTCTTGCTTGGTCTTCTGTCTGTGTATACTACTTTCAGTGGCTGTATTCAAAATGTTTTCTAATATATGGGGAACTCCAGCATGGAGTTTACATGGTTGCTTTAGAGTTTTTCTGAATCGCTCCACCATATTGGTTTGCTTGATTAGCATACAGCTCAGCTCCTTACACATGCCACAGTATTTGCCTTGTTTGTGAGTGAATGCATGCCACTAAACAGAGTTTACTGAATCTAGAATTATTCCCAGCCATGAGCGCATTGTGCTGCAACATGCAGATGGTGAAAAATGACCGTGAAGGCTTTATTTAATCCCCTCCTAAGTGTACACCATCTGTAATCAAGAACAACCCTAAGACTTTTTTTTGTTTTCCAGGTACTTAAAAAGATTATATGGGTCTATATTAGATCATTGAAGTGTTAATACTTCGAATGGTCTAATATCGACCTGAAAACAGCGAACACTGAAAATAGCAAAGCTGCAGAAATTTTTTCCTAGGGAATAAATTCGGTTGTCCGTTACTGTGGCTTTCCTATTTTCAGCACTGTGGTGGAAAGTTACGGGTTGGGTTCAGGTAAGTGTGAGATTGTGCGGACGTTAGGGTTAGGGCAGGGTATGTGAGTTAGGGTTAGGACGCGGGTGAGGTGAGTGTGCGATAGTGACAGACTTTAGGGTTAGGGCAGGGTATGTTAGTTAGGGTTAGGGCGCGGGTGAGGTGAGTGTGCGATAGTGATGGACCTTAGGGTTAGGGTTTGGGTTAAGGATAGTGGATAGATAGTACTGTATGTACAGTTTAGTGTAGGGTTAGATGTAGGATTTTAAGTGTATGCATGTGGATTGCTGCTTTTTTGGTCTGCTTGTGTTGTATGTGTGTTTCTCGGAACAGTGAATTTTTTCTCAGGGAAAAAATTTGCTGTTCTGAGCCTTCAATGTTTTTAGAGTTCATGGTTAGCAGTTCGAGGTTGTGGTATTCGATGTTGAGCTGTTTCGATGAACTGATATAGACCCAATTATACTACTACAATATTTAAGCCTGCAGGAAAATCAGTAGGAAAAGTAAAATTAGTAAGAAGTGTGAGTTATGCTTGTATTGCCTGTTCACTTAGAACAGATGTTTATATGGAAAAAGACATGATATAACCAAAATGCGAGATGCATTCTGAATGATACTTTAAAACCATTCAAATTGCTATTACAAACAGAAAATGGCTGTTTGATATGTATATAAATGTAACAATATAAATACATATCAAATTGTACTTAAAAACGAAAATTTATATTTAACTAAAATGGAAAAATCATACTGCATGCTGTGTGATAAAAATGACACTTATTTTCACTGCAAACTGAATTATGCTGTTTTCAATAATGTTTTTAATGACATCAGGGGAAGGATGGGGAAAAAGAAAAACTGAATTATGAATGAAAAACAAAAATGAATACACGAGGGAAACAAATAGGCAATGCTGTGATGCTGTGCAATATTAGTTCTAGTAATGCATGCACTAGTTCTTCTTCTTTTGGCTTTTCCCGGTTAGGAGTTGCCACAGTGGATCAACTGTCCACTCATGACTGGCAGTGAAGTTTTACGGTGTCGAGTTGCCAGCCCGGCGCCCAACCTTCCACAGAAGGCACACACATGCACACACTCACACCTAGGGCCAATTTAGAGTATCCAATCCACCTACAGCATGTCTTTGGGATGTGGGAGGAAACCGGAGCACCCGGAGGAAACCCATGTGACCACAGGGAGGACATGCAGACTCCACACAGAAGGCAGCCCAGCTGAAGATCGAACTGGAGAATCTCTTGCTGTGAGGTGGCAATGCTAACCGCTGCACCACCGTGGCTGCCCAATGCATGCACTAGTTCTAGGAATTAATATAAAGTCAGTGAGACAAGCATGCTGACTGAAACTGGGTTAGATATCAGAAATTAGAAAAATAATGGAGATCTATAATAATAATTGCATGTAGGTATCTAGAGGGGTTGCAAAGTATGGGATTTACAAAAGTGAAAAAGAATAAATCAAACATAGGTTGAACATCAGTTGAAAGAAGCTTGAATGTCTATACAAGGGTAGTTACAAAATATGAATGGACATAGAGCAATAGTCTTAAAAGTATTTTATTTGATAATAATCATAGAGCAAATTATTGGCTCAACATTTGAGGCAACAAAAGTTTGAAAGAATGAGAACTAAACATGGGAATTGAGCAAAAGTGGAACCAGTAAAATCTGTGACTATAATGGTAAATTAGCATCTCTATTACAACATCGAAGCTTTAGTTAATCGAATAACTAAAGCTCAGTTTTGTAATATCGACAGCTAAACTTGTAGGATGGCTGATTCAACCAAGGAAAACACTTCCCTTGGCCGAATCAAAAAAAAAAAAACTCTTTACATCCAAAATCAAGTGGGGATTTTTGCCCCCCACACCCCCTACCTAAATATACCAACTCTGAGATCGCTCCAAATTGGAGAAACGGGCATACTCCACAGGACAGTGAAGGAAAGTGTTTCCCTGGGTTAAATCATCCATTCGACAATTTACAGTTTCAATATTATAAGTTCAAGCTTTACTTATTCAAGTAAGTAAAGCCTCAATCATGTAATATAGAACTATAAATTATTATCGTACACTACATAAACAAGATGTAGAGCTTAAGAAAGGCACACAGGAAATGATAACATATCTGACACAATTAAAACTTCATCAGCTAACGTAAGTAGAATAATAGCTATTAACATCAAAAATAAAGGAAAGTGAAAATAAGGTCTTCTTTACTCATTTTGCTGTCTCACATTACCTGCTACGTTGTGCTAATCCAGCCCACCCATAACTCCCCTCACAATTTGTTATATAACCACATATTCTGCTCAAATTTCTACAGTGACAATTACCCCAGACCTGTTCAGTACATCCTTTAACATCCATTTTAGATACAGAATACTAAACTACTCTCTCTACTCTCATAAAATAAAATACTATGCCGCTACTACTGAATCTGAATTCCATCCTATATACTTTTATGCTAGGAATATCATAACATTTGGCAATGTCCATCCAAAGCCTGACCTTTAGTCGTCATCCGCACTACCTACTTTCCCCACTCCCATCACTAACTCATTATCATCTAAAAACCTAAACATTTTTTGTTTAAATACTCGTATCCACAACATAAATAAAGTAGTTGAATTCCACACATGGATCAACCAATACTCTCCCAACATTGTTGTTATCACTGAAAACTTGGCTGAAACCTTAAGTAAAAATCTCTGAAGTATTCCTTCCAGGATATAATATCATCTGATCAGTCAGGCTTCACAAAAAAACAGGAGAAGTTGTATCCTATTTCCCAACTCTATTATTCTTTCTCTCTCTCATATTACTTCACCAAAATTTCAGAGTGCAGATTTCCTTATCACGATTCTTATAATAAACAATCATAAAAATATCTGTATATTTGATCTCTATATGCCTTCAGAAAATAACATCGCCATATTAGACGATATCATTCCCTGGGTAGCTTCCAATATACCCCACAAAACTGTCATTCTTGGTGATGTCAACACTAACTGGCAGAATCTTGTAACAGTCTTCCAGCTCTCTAGTATCAACCTGTATGGTTTTACTCATCTTAAAATCCCATGCTCACTTCAATAAAAACAGCAATACTACCTACACTCTGGACTGGATCCTTATATGTAACCCAAACCTTTACTCCACAGAAGGAATCTTGCCTAATTCCTTTAGTGACCATAATCTCATACATGTCCAAAGACTAGCCACCCGTCATAACAAACCGTCACTATTCAAAGAATCTCAAAATCTTATCAAATTTAACCCAGATGTCTTTAACAATGCTGCTAAATTCTGCAGCTGGTCCTCCTTCACACTACCACTATATGAGGCTGTTTTTACATTTCACACATTTTGCTTCAGCAGACTAAATGGTCTTTTCCCCTCAGGAAGAAGTAGAAGTAGAGTCCAAACAAACCAGACCCCCTGGCTACCTTTTTTCAGTAAAAAAAAAAAAAAATAGAGAGAGAGAAAACTAATGAAAAAAAAAAACATTAAAAGCATGCAGGGAATGACAAAAACACAAATCATCTCTTCATTTACAAAGCTATAAGCACCTTACATTAAACAGGTTAACTCTGATAAAAGACAATATTATACACAGTCACAATCATCATCGTTATCAACTCCATTTTTCCCATTTTCTGTGTGCAGCTGAGTTGTCATGTCAACTCTTGCCATCTCTCTCTCATTTCAGTGCCACTCTCCTGCCTTTTCCCACATTTATGCTAGACTGTCATTCATAGGTCTTCTGTTACATGATCCATCTACCTCTTCGCTGGACACCCTTGTTTCTTCTTGCCTTCTTCCTGTCTCTCCCAAATCTTCTTCACCAGATTGTCTTCTGCTTTTCTGCACACATGTCCAAACCAATGCAATCTGCTCTATTTGACCTTTTTTGCAACTGGAACTACTTTGACTTCTGCTCTTATGTCCTCATGTCTTCATCTGCCTGACAGTGTGCATCCGACCACCCATCTCAGACACTTCTTCTCCATCACCACTAGATTTCTCAACTGCTCTGCATTTACTGTCAAGGTTTCTGTACCATGGAGTAGTACCAGTCACACCACTGTTTTGTACATGTTACATTTCAGCTTCTTTGGCATTCTTCTGTCATACACTACACCTGAGATTCTGTGCCAGTTGTCTGCAGTTCACCTGATTCTAGGTTAGACCTTCTCATTCAGACGTTTCTTTTCCTTAGCCACCCCTCCTAGATACTTGAAGCTGTTAACCTGTTCCACCATTTTCCCTTCTATCTCAGTTCTCAGCTTCTTATTTCTCTCATTTGCTGCCATTACCCGTCTTATTTGTATTCAGTTTCATCCCATATGCCTTCAGTTTTGTATTCAATTCCCATATCCTTTGCTGAAGTTCTTGCTCAGTGTCTGCCTGTAATTACACATCATCTGCATACAGCAGCTTTGTTGATCTCTCTCCTCTGACCTATTTGCTAATGTAGTCCATCACCAGTTTGAACAGCACTGGGCTCAGAGCTGAACCCTGATGCACACCTACTCTCACTGGGAATCTCTCTGTGAGACTGAACACTGTTTGTACTAATTCTACCAATGTTTCTGGAACTTTTTTGGGACCTTGTCATATGCTTTCTCCAAGTCTGTGAATGTCCAGCTAGACTCTTTTCTCATATTTAGCTTCAACTATCTGTCGTAACTACAATCATTGGATCAGTTGTGCTGCATCCTGATCTGAATTCAAACTGCTCAACTCCCATTTTACTTTCTACTACTCTACGTGTTCATTTATCAGTCACCATGAATCTGATACCTCTGTACTGCCCACAGTTGTGAATGTCTCCTTTGTTTTTGAACACACTGGCAGTAGTATGCTTATTCTCCAGTCATCTGGGATATGCCTTTCTTTCCATACTGCTATGAGTACCCTCAGGAGCCATTTATCCCTTATCTCAACCAACATCTTTATCATATCTGCTGTGACCTCATCCGAGTCTGTTGCTTTCCCTGACTTCATTTTTCTTAATGCTCCTCCTATTCTCTCATAGTAGGCTCTGTCTGGTGCAGCACAGCTTCTAAGGTCTTCTTTATTCAGAAGTTGATGGAAGTATTCCTTCCATCTGCCTTTGATGTTCTGTGGACTGGTGAGCAGGTTGCTGCTGGCATCCCTTATGAAGGGTATCTGACTAACTTCTTTCTCTTTGTGTCTTTTCCTTACAACCTGATATAGTTTATTTGTACTATCTACTGAGCCCCTTTCCAGAAATTGGTAAAGTGCCTATGATGCCTTGTTCTCTGTTACTGCAACTCTTTCTTAGCCTGGTTGTTAGTCAACCAGTATTCTTTCCTAGATTGGTCCATCTTTTCTATCTCCCACTTTTTCCTGCACTTATTTCTTTCTTTTGATGACTTCCTGAACTTCTACATTCCACCACCAGCTTTATTTATGACTTTATTTTAACACTTGACTCGGATACATCTCTGTTCTGTAGTCCTCACACATGCTGTTTTGAGGTGCTGCCATTCTTCTTCAACTCCACCTATTTTCTTTTCTTCTTGAGATGTTGGAGCCCTGAGAAATTCCTTGAATTGTTGTGCTTTCTCTCCTGGCAACTTCCAGGTCTTCAGCATGGCCTCCCTTGATCTTAGAGCCTTCTCTCATCACTGCTTGCAACTGATTGTGACAATTAGTGGTTTATGCTGTGTGCCAACTGCTTCACTGGGGCTGATTTTGTAATCTCTAATTTTACCCTAGTGTCCTTTTTGTACTAGGAGGAGGTCTACCTGAGTTGGATATTGGCCACTTTTGTATGTGATCTTATGACTGTCTCTCTTGCTGAACCATTTGGTAGCCACCATCAAGCCATTTGTCAGGCAAATGTATAGAATGGCCTCTCCTTCTTTATTCCTGTTGCCCACCCATGTGGACCCAGGCAGTCCTCATATCCTATTCTGCCTGTCCCAATATATGCATTCAAGTTACACATTATCAACAATAATTCTTGTTGCCCTGCTTTATCTAGTAAATCCTGCAACTGTTGACTGAATGCATTCTTTTCCTCACTTTCACAACCCTTCTATGGGGCACTGGCTGAGACTATGATTACTGCCTGGTCATTAGGCTGGGGTCTGATTGCCATGAGTCAGTCACTAATTCTGATGAGATCTCTATAGCTGAAGCCTTTCCCTTCACCAGATTCCCATACTACATCAATATCGTTCTCCTCCTGCGTAGTATACTCTGGATCTACTCTGAGTGTAGCAATTCTTAGTTCATGTTTGGATGGTTGATTGGTTTTATGTCAAGTTTTTGCTTAACAGTGCTATCCCAGGTAACCCAGTCTGGGTAAATGGACACCAGCTGGCCAGTAAGTTTTTGACCAAGAGCTGCTGGATTTTATGGCAGGCACATACTTTCCAATAGGAGCACATCCACTCATCACACCATTGACATGGTCCCTAGGTTAGAGTAGGCTGGGTCCTCAACCTAATTATCACTGGCAAATACCCATGCCCATTTGGCAGCATTTGTCAACATGACCAAATCACCTAGTGCCATATTTTACACCACTGAGTGGCTAGTCCTGCCATAACATGCAGTCTGTGATCTCTGTCTTTAAGATACTGCCAATCACAGTAGATGCCTGAAGCAGTTGGTCTATATAAGTACTCTCCCTATAGGACGCAGGTAGGACCTACCTATGCTGTTACCCACAGCTATATTCTTTGGTGAATTTGAGATGAAAACACTCAGCATGTTTTTCAGAGTAGGAGGAAGTCCATGGAGACTCAGGGAAAACATGCAAACTTAGAACATTGACCAGAGGTTAGAATTGAACCTTCTGCCTTGTGCAGGGGAAGTGAAGACCTTAACCATTATAGCAACTGGTCTCAGCAACACAGTCATATACTAACCACAAATACAAACCCAAAATGTTCAGGTCTTATGTAAATAAAATCTTGCATCCTGGAACATCCAACTTACCTAATCCTTGCCCAGATCTCTCTCCCTGAGAAATTAGCATTAAATTTAACTCCCATTTCATTGACTGCATAGCTGGCCTCACTCATAATGTTTCAACAATTCACTTCCACCTCAAACAAATTGTCTGTTCAAATGTACTTTCTCCTTGCAACCCAGTTTTACTTCTTTCATAAATTAGTTATTAAATAAAGATATGCCTTGCACTTCTTCTGTTGCTATTTTCCCATATGAATACTTCATTAGCTTATAACCTATTGCATAGCCTAACTATATCTTATGCAATCAATCCACACAAAATTCATGTTTCATCTTTATGAAAAAAGTCATAAATAATTATTTTGCAGAAGAGAGGCAGCTCCATAGAAATAACCAATTTCAGACCTATTATTATCATGTCCCCTCCCTTAAAACTATTAGTAAAATGTGTTCATAAACAACTACTACAATATCTGCTACAGGAAAACTTATTAACCCCTACCCAACATGGTTTCCAACCAGCACACAGTACTACAACTGCCCTCATATCCTTTCTGGACACTGTCATCAATGTTAGAAACAACAATATATTAGTGTCTTCTCTGTTTCTAGACCATTTTAAAGTTTTTAAAAGTCTCTTACTCCAAACTACTTGCAAAAATGCACTGATTAGTGTTTCTCCCTCTCCTCTTAACTGATTTTTGAGCTACCTGTCAAATCATCTCCAATCTGTTAAATGTCATTCTGCCTTCTGTCATTTTCTCCCAGTTAATACAGGAGTCTGAGAGAGTCTCCTCAGTCTACTTCTGTTTAATATATGCAATTAATAATCTTTTTACAAAACTGCACAACACATTTCTGTAGATGATGCTACTCTCATCTGCAGATCAGACTCCCTTCTACATCTACAAACCATCACACAAAATACTTCTAACTCCATTTCATTCTAAAAAAAAGCAAAGTTACTCTTGTTTCTCCCAAAATCCATGACCCCGATCAAAAATAATTTCATATCATCATCATTAAACAGCATCATCATTGAAGTCATCTTCCACATCAGGTTACTAGGAGCGATAATTGATGAGCACATACAATTTGACCATCATATTCACAACTCTATTAAGAAAAATACCAACAATTAGACTTGTTCTACCATTCAAAAAAATCCCACCCTACAAACTAGAGTGACTCTGAGAAGTGCTTTCCCCCCTTCCGCTCTCTATCCTGCACCCATTCTTATCAACCTACAGACCACTCTGAAATCAAAACTAGAGCCATGTTACAATAAAGTGACCAAATTTGCAGTAAATCAGCCTCATAATTTACATCATTGTTATGCTCTTAAATCTCTAAACTGGCTCCAGCTGCCCTTATACCTCCAATATACTCAACGGCTTCAGGCCCATAAAATGATATATAACACTATAGTCTGCCCAGCTATCAGCTCCTTTCTAAATCACTACATACAAAACCATGTACTGTATCCCCACTAAAAACAACTAGTTGAAATCTACAAACTCAATAAATCTACTGGACTTTCTCTTTACTTAAATGCTGTCATCAAAAACTGGAATAACATTCCCATGGATATTAAAAAAAAAACACGCCTCTCCCAATCCTGGTTCTGCACATGCATCTGACCTGGCTGAATTAAATCCCCACCTCTTCCTTCCATTACATACTCTCCACATATCCTTTTTCTTTACTTTTTTCCTTACTACCCCCACCTTCCGCTACAGTAATAATCTTCCTCTCTCTCTGTCCTTATTTCTGTTTCCATCTTCTTATTCTTATTAATTTTCCTCATCCCATTACTTTGCCTAACTACTCCTTTTTTATATTCACATACCTCTCCCATCTTGTAATATTTTACATTGACCCTTCTTCACTCATTTATACTTCCACCTTACTGTTATTCAAAAAATCCTCCTAAACTCTTTATATGTCCTTCCATTATATTGTATAATTATATTTCCACAAAGCTTTCTATTGTTTTATCCACATAGTTTCACTTTATATAAAATGTTACTGTCTGTTTTTGCAAAATTGTGTAATCTTATTCTGTTTTTTTTTTTGTTTTCAAATATACCAGAGAGTGCCTTATCATATATTAACTATATAATGTATTAAACTTCATGGAGCTTTTCTCCCTGGGCCTCCTCTGAAAGAGCCATGTGCCTAGTCTGACTTTCCCAGTAAACAAATGTCAAATAAAATAAATAAATTAGATACATGGGAAACCAGAATACAAAGAAAACCAATATTATTGATAGAATCCAAGTAGAAGTTTGGATAAAGAAAGAATAGGAAATAAAAAAAGTCTGGCTATTACTTTTTAACAATATTTTTTTCTGGGTTGGGGTATGCCCTGACTTTGAAAGAAACGTTAGTAGTAGTATATATCAAAAGTAGGGAAAGCTCCCCTTGATACAGGGTTCTACAGAACCATTTTGATTCTGAATCGTGGCTACATAGTGTTTATGATTGGGAAAAATGAATTTCAAAGATATTGTCATGAATAATAGAGTTGGATCAGTGTTTATTTGTTTGATAATATTAGCATAAGTCTTATGATTCAAAAGGATGCTCTGGACAAAAATATTATATTAGTGTTAATAAGGCTGCATGCCAAATAATGTCTACCAGAGTTATATGGGAATTTATGAAGAGGTCTTTTGTGGATTTGGGTTTCCACAAACATGGACAACATTAATATTTAACATCTAAAGAGGAGCACAAGCTAGGGAGATGTGTGGTGGTAGGTCTGTCTAAAGTGTTAAGCCATTGAAGATGAATTAGGCAGGAGTACCCACTTTCACCGTTATTTTCTGCTGTTTATAGCCACTAGCCAGAGATGTTAGACAATCAAGTATAATTGGATATTAATGGAGAAATGAGAAAAAGAATCCTTTCTGCATATGACATAGTATTATATGTCACCAAAATGGAATACAATATAAGTATTGTATTTGATAAACTGAAACGTTTTATTAGTATAGCAGGATATAAAGTAAATTAAGCAAATGAAATGGCTACAGTAATTATGCCCCGAAACATGATTTGGTACAGAACATCCACTTTTTGTAGGTTTATGTCAAGATAAGATGCTTTTGAATTTGGCTGCAACAGAATATTGAACAAAAAGTTAAGGAAACATGAGAAAGAATTGCTCAAAAGATTATATTAGCATAACACTGTTGAGATTGTTATTCATGAGCATCAACAATAAAATACAAGCGATTCAGATGTATTTGGTCCCACTACTTTATTATGAGGGTCAGGCTTATATATATATCAACTGAGAGATCAGATATGGAAGAATTTAAAGAAAGAAATTAAGGAGTTTCTTTTTGGCAACAAAAGAGAATGTTGGAAATGGGAAACACTAATGCTGACAAATTAAGAGGGTAGATTCGGACTTCCAGATTTGCAGGCTTTCCATAAACCAGTGCAAATTAAACTAATTCATTTAATTCAGGACATGAAATATATGCTAACACCGAAGAACATAATAGGCATGAAGCCAACAAGGTAATGACAGTTTTAAATGAGGGCATTTTGCAGATATATGATAGGTGACTGTTTTAAGGGGTCTATATCATATGAGCGAATCACACAAATTGCAAACGCTCACAATATCGAACATACCGGACCTCAAAGTGCTTTTTCTGAGATTGCGGTACACTGAAGAATGGGATATTTTCCCTTTCCTCACTGTAGTGCAATCTCGGAGATGGAATATATATTTAGAATAGGAAGCTCAAGGTCCAATATTATGAGTGTTCACAATTTGTGCGATTCGCTCGTATGATATAGACTCGTTTTAAGGTGTGGTTGGTGCTTCTTGAGAGAAAATGTAGCAACAATGTATATTCATAGGATCATGGGAGGTTGCTAGGCTAATGATCCTGGGGCCCTTACAAGCCTAGCCAAGAGTTTATCCCCAAAAAAAGAAACCTCAGTCAACACCTGTCACACCTGTCAGTAAGGGACACAGGTGGAACCCCCTGGGACAAATTTGTGGTTTCCCATTCACTCATCAAGGCTGCGCTTGAAGAGGGTCAATGATGTACTCTGTTTGACGTGCAGGGGAAGTTTATTCCAGAGATGGGGCAGCCTCTTGGAGACAAACTTTTCTCTACAGCAGGTTTTGCTAATGTTGCATATTAGATTTAGGCCTTTTGAGTGGATAATTGGATGGTGCAGTGGTGAAGTGGTAGCATTGTTGCCTCACAGCCTGAGGTTCTCTGGTTTGATTCTTGGCTGGGGTGCCTTCTGTGTGGAGTCTGCATGTGCTCCCTGCATTCGTGTGGGTTTCCTCTGGGTGCTCCAGTTTCCTTGCACATTACAAAGACATGCATGTTGAGCATTTCTCCCTGGGCCTCCGCTGAAAATTAGCTTTGTTCCAAGTTGGACTTTCCTGGTTAACAAATGTTAAATAAATAAAATAATGTGTGAGGAGTTAGACTTATGGATATGGAATATTTCTTGTAGGGCAGGGTCTGAGATTGCCTTGTAGGTGAGACACAGATTACCTCTAAGCAATCTGTATGTTACCGAGAACATGAGAATGATTTGAGCCTGTCCACATAGGACAGGTGTTGGAGGCCATGACTTCACTTTGTGAGGTATTTCTGTGGCCTTTCCAGCTGGTGCAGATGTTTGGAGAGGTACATACCAAATGGAAAGTTGTACTCAATAATTAGCCTAATGAGGTAGGAGTACAGACAGGTAATAGCATCCTTTTTTCCTGGATGCAATCCCTTTATGTATGAGATGAACCAGGTAAAAGACTTTTCTGGTCACTGCTGCTACACGATGGTTGAATGTGAGATAGTTGTCAACCTGTTTGCTCAGGTCTATCACCACAAGCTGTGTGCTTAAGAGGTTGCAGCTGATGCGGTAATCAGTAAGGGACATGCTTTTTGCTGAATGGTATAATAATACATTTTTTTGCATTTTTAAGTTAAGGCCATGACTTTGGCAACAGTCATTTGTTGCTGTGAGACCCTCGTGTAGTATGTTAACATCATATGGGGAGTCAATGACAGCACCCAACTTACAGTCATCCGCAAACTTGGTCAGCCACAAGCCTTTTGTCTTTACCTGGACCTCTGAGAAGTAGAAGCTAAACAGTAGGTGTCCCAGGACAGATCCCTGGGGAACATCACTAGTGACAGGTCTGCTGTCAGAAATGGAGGTGCCTATTTTGACCTTGTGGGTCCTGTCGGTGAGCCAGTTGACCATCCACCTGATGAGTTAGGGATTTATGCCAAGTTGTGTTAGCTTTCTGATGATGCCTGAGTAGGGGATTGTGTCAAAGGCTTTGGCAAAGTCAAGGTAAGGTGTATGTATTGACTTTACCTCATCCAGGGCCTTGGTGACAGTCTCAAAAAAGTCAACCAGGTTCAACAGACAAGATCTGCCCTTGACAATATTGATATTGTCAGTAATGTGCTGACAAGACAGTCGAATAAAGGACATAAGGAAGTGGAAGTCTAATTGGAGCAAAATTGGTTAAGGAAGATGATTGCCAGTTATCTGGCTGGTAAGAGTAGATTATTTTTGGTGGAAACTGTATTCTGTAAGACTGGAGAATGGAAGGAAGGAAACAGTAATGATTCCAGTGAAGATTAGAGTCACAAATCCATAATGAGTAAAGTTTATTCTGTCTAGCTGTGAGATTTTCACTTCTTGCAAGCCAAGCAAATGCAGGAGACTGTTTAACTACTGCAGTCCTTAACCTGTGTACTTTCACCACCAAACACTCACAGATTTGTCAGTGAAGGCCTTGGTCAGAGAGATCAAGTGGGAAGCAATCATGGAAGTGCCAATGTGATTGATTAGAAGAAGCTGTTGTCCTGCTCTAGTAATTTGCCCCAGTCTTTAACTTGGATGCATATCTTACTGAAGTGAATGGAGTATGGAATGACATCTTCCAGTTCCAGTAAAGAGAATGTAATGATTTAATGTATACCTGGTTTGTTGGGCAGGAGTCAAGCTTCAAAGTCAGTGAATTACTGCAAATAGTGCAAAGCTTTGCAAAAGCATATTTTTAGACATTTCATACTAGAAGGCTTAAGAATAAAATGGGCAACTAAACAAGAAGTAAGAGATAATAAGTGGTGAAAAAATGTTATTTGGCACTGTTTTTGATCATCAAACTCCCTTGCACTCACTTAACTTGCCCATTCATCCCCCGTAGAGTTAAGACCTCATTCTTTTCTTCTAAGGGTAAGGGTTAAGTGGCAGGAGCTGTCCTTTTACTAAATAACCCTAAAAGTTCCCATCCACAGTCCAAGAGGATGGTGTGCAATGGAAGGTGTGTGTGTGTGTGTGTGTGTTTGTGTGTGTGTGTGTGTGTGTGTGTGTGTGTGTGTGTGTGTGTGTTAGAAGGTGAGTTAATGCACAGAAAAGTAGTAAAACTGACAAGATGGTAAAAGTATCATAATGAAGATACTGTTAGTGATTGAGCTTAGCTAGCAACAAAGAGACCGTGCAGGGCATTGCAGCAGAAGCAGGTTGCAACAGCTACTATAAATGAAACATGATTGTAGTGTAGTCCATCTATTTACTTAGAAAGAATGCATGTCAGGTGTGTATATTAAAAAAACATTCAACAAAGTCAATAAAATAAATAATTTCACTGTCAGAATTTGGATAGCTACAAGTAAATAGAATGTGCAAGAGAAAAATACAAAGGATATTATCAAATAACATTCTGTTTCAGTGCATGCACTTTGAACAACAACAAAAAACATATATTCAGGTTTTCTAATATGAGAATGTGACCAGCAAACAATTGTAATAACAGATAAAACTGTGCAACTGGAAAACAAAAACACAAATGCTTTCAGCAATATCTGAATTGAAGACTGGACAGATATGGCAGCTCTTTTCCCAAGTGCAAAACAGAAGGTTAAATGTTAACATTCTACTACAGATATCTTGGGTAACTTATTTAACTTTTGTGATTTTCATAAAACAGTAAAGCAGAAACAGACAAAAATTGCTTTGAATTATACGATGAAAAATTATACAATAAAACAAAGATGTTGTCATTAGTCAAATCCAGTACTATTGAGAAGTAATCACATTTTGGCATAAACTTGCTATACTGCAGGTTCATGTCCTGACGACTGGTATTTTCTTTGGTCAGGTAGGCCTTGGTTTGGTGGTGGGTATGAGGAGGTGAATGCTTAAGGTATAGTGATAGGTATAGTGATAGGTATGATGGTTAAAGGTGAGGTGTGTGTGTCTATGTTTTTTTTTTTTTTTTTTTTTTTTTTTTTTTTTTTGTGGGGAAGGCATACGCAAAACACACTCAGATTTCCTTTTCCTCAACATCGTATATTTGTGAGGGGGTGAGTCACTTTGTTTGGCTTTGTGGTTGGTTGTGGTTTCATTGTTTTGGTGGTTCATGGGGTTTTGCGGGGAGTTAGCTGCATTTTGCTTTGTCTGGGTTCATTCTGCTGGCCGGGTGACCTTTAAGTTGGTGCTTGCTCGTTGATGGGGTTGGGTTTAGTCTGGGAGGATTCCTGGTGCTTGAGCCACTTGGTGGCTTTTGCTGTGGTAGGCCGTGTCCTGGATCTGTGTGTGCTGTGGATGTGGTCCTGGTTTAGGACAGAGCTGGTGTAGTGCTGTTTTGTTTTGACTGCTCGTTTGCAGTTTCAATGACCTTATTCAAGTTGCCTCGCTGACTGAAATCGGTGGAGTTTTTGTTGAGACTGATGCGCATCATTGCTGTTCAAGTGCACAGGTAATTTGGCAGTTGACCTTGATGTGATGTGTGGGGAAGCATCACAAGATGGCCATTTTGTGAGCTGCAAGCTCCGTGTGGGGAAGAGTTTGCCACTGCATGCGCAGTGTAGCATAGGTGCCTAGGGCAGAGAGAAAAAATGCATGTTTGTTAGCCCCCTTTAGATTTATAGGAGCAATATGTAACAACAATTACTAAGTTTGGGTATGGCTCAATGTATTGTCTCGCTCATCCCTCTGCAAGCAGCAGTCATAACAATACAGCCAGTAGTAGATCTGCCTTTCCATTAGTTGACCACCATTGCAGTTTGGGCTCCTATCCTTCACAATCCGTGTGCGGTCACAGGGCTGGGTATGATTAAAATGCCTTTAACTTCCTTTTAGCCTTTTCAGATATTATAATTGTATGTTGCAACTTGTTAGCTGCAGTGAATGACAAAGCAAGTTGGCAAGGTTTTTTTTTTCTCTTATTCATCAGATTGCAACCTACCATCACGTGCACAAACTGTATGTGTTTGTGCATATGAGAACACGTCACTATCAAATGCAGCTTTTAAAGTTAATGCATTTCATTAATGAAGGTCCAGAAGTAAAATGTATGTATGACAGGATATCAGCAGGAATAGAAAAGAATTTTGCCTGCTCCAATAAATCATAGTCTATCTAGCTAACTGAATATGTCACGTGACAGTTGCTATATAGGTAATACCACAAGAAAGCAATCACAGAGGATATACAAATACTTAAGCAACATGCAATAAGAATTCTAATAAAAATTATACAGGTAGTCCAGAGGCAAAGGAGGTCAGGTTACACTTTGGTAATTTCCTGGGCTGGTGCCCTCACAACCCAAAGCTGAGGACCACAAAAAAAAAAAAAAAAAAAAAAAAAAGCTGTGAAAAGTATTAAATAAAAGACAGTAATAACAGTCAAGCAATTTGCATAAGGTGTCTATACTTGTAACATAATTTCTAAAAATTTAGAACACTTATTAAATACTTTGTGTAGCCATTTGTCTCACATTTGTTTCATGCATACAGAAATGCTATTCTTAATATTGCTCTAATAATGATTGCAATGGTGCAGCAGTTAGCATTGTTGCCTCACAGCAAGAGGTTCTCCGGTTTGATTTGCGGCTGTGGTGCCTTCTCTGCGGAGTCTGCATGTCCTCCCTGTGGTAGTGTGGGTTTCCTCCGGGTGCTCCAGTTTCCTCCCAAAGACATGCTGTAGGTGGATTGGACACTCTAAATTGGCCCTAGGTGTGAGTACATGCATGTTTGTGCATTCTGTGGAAGGTTGGGTGCTGGGCTGGTAACTCGACACTGTAAAAACTCCACTGCCAATCATGAGCGGACAGGTGATCCGCTATGGCGACCCCTATCCGGGAGAAGAAGAATGATTGCAATTTCATTCAATATTTACAGATTCATAAAGATTTTTGGATGATAAACAATTGACATATATTTCATTATGGCATACAAAAGGTGATATGGTCAAACATTTCATAAACAGAGGCATTCTATCATTTTTCCAAGTCTTGGGTATTGTATTTCTGACTATAGACAGCAAACAGGAAAGGAGACAGTACTGAGCTCTAATAACACATGTAGAAATTGGAGTATTAAATATTACAGTATGTTTTGTCAAACCAAACTTATCTTACTACAGATGAGACCTTTAAAATTATAAAAAACAGTAGTCTGTATTGCTTATCTTAACACTTGTTACTGATTTTACATAAGCCTTGTAACCTAATTTAACCTTTAATTCTTGTATTAATTTCATTGGCTGGATTGAATCATATGAACTGTTTTTTTTTTTTAATGGTGGTTTTCTGGCAAATCAGTGGCAATTTATTAAGGATGGAAGTTAGACAATAAGGACAGTCATTTGAGTTTTAGACTTCATACCCTTCAGACAATTCAGGCTAATGCAAAACCCATTATTCTGTCAGCTATATAAGTTTGTAAGAACAATATTTAAATTTGTCCCTAGTTGGCTTTGTCCGATGGAGGTTGAGTGGTGCTAGGCCCATGCTACTTTCTGCTCCGTGAGCTGCAAGGTCTTTGAGGTAGAGACAGATTCCCGCATTCATGGTGTGATTGGTAGTCTGTTGCTGAGCAGTTAAGGACAGACATTCGAAGAATGTCCCACCGTAAAAGAAAACAGTTAGTTTTGCTAGCAGTTTGGTGGCAGAACATTAAGTTAGGACATAAGGGCACACATTTTGTGCTTCTGTTCAGGCGTGCGGTTGCTTGGGAGGAGGATGTGGGTTGTGCGCGGTGCAGGGAAACAAAAGCCACTAAGGGATTACATTTGTTTCAGGCTGCATGTTTACGCAAATCCTGTTATCCTAGCAACATTAAATTTATGAAAGCGGTATTTAAAAAGTCTATCATTATTGTGGTGCAGACCTTTGTTTCCCGAGTTGGCTAGATTTTTTGTAAGAGGCTGGGAGGTATGTTTGAAAGTTTGCGATGACGACAGTCTCATGGCTCAGATTTCAGTGATTATTATACCGTCCAGTGGTGCATGGTTCTGGTTGGGTTACAATTCACTCTCTCAGTTTGGGTGAGAAGTATCTATAAAAAAAGGGGGGGGGTTTAGTACACAGGCAGACACTAATGGTCGTTGGCTGTGCACACAAGTAGCAGGGTCAATGATTGGGGGATAGTATGTTGTGCTGCTTTTCTCAGCCATCTCAAGTAAACTTGTACTGTTACACAATAAATAGTGCCATGAACAAAGCCTTAAAATATATTCCAAACAAGTTAATTAGAATTATAAACTAATACTCATAAACTTTCCTTAACAGATATTATAACTGTGCTAAAAAAAAAAAAGAACATATAATAGGTACACACACACACACACACACACACACACAAATAAATAAACATATAATATGCACAGGCATGCACACAAATGTTGCAATACACACAAACATTTTGTGAACCATGGCTATGCAATCCCTGCTATCAGTAGGAAACCAAAATTCTTTAAATGTTCAGTAGGAAACCAAAATTCTTTAAATGTTCAGTAGGAAACAAAAATTATTTAAATGTTTACCTTGAAGTGTAAACATCAGAGACTCCTGAAACTTAGGAAGATATTTGCAAGCAACATCTGCAAAGACTCTGCATACTTGCAAAATTTTCCCACATAAAGCCACACATAGGCAGACCACATGGAGCAAGAGACTGCCAATAGTCTACCAGCCATCATTTGCATCACACAGGAGGTCAGGAATCTGATATGTTGGTTAGTATTCCTCATTTAGAGATGGAAGGTTAAAAGCTAGGCAAATGGTTGTGGATATTGATAGGTCCCTTCATGTAGGTGTTATGTATTTTAGATGATTTACATGTCTTTTCTTTTTTACAGATCAGTGGCGAGTGAGGAGGTTACACATGGGGGGCGCGAGGTGGCAACAGTTACTGACTGAAATGGGATCTTGGAATGCTGCGGCTGCAATTTGGAATAGGTGGGTATAAGATGGAGCCTTCTTTTTACATATTAGAGGATTTTGTCCTTTTTTTGTAGAGGTGGTGTGTCGAGTACCAGCTGTGGTGATACACAGGGAATTCGCAGGTGATGGAAGCAGTGGCGAGCGAGGAGGTTACACATGGTGCGCGCAAGGTGGCAACAGTTATTGACTGAAGTAAGTGGATTTCAAAGTTGAGTTTTGGTGGAGGATTTACACTGCTAGCCAAGGGAGGATAAGCATTTGAGTTGGGGATCTCAGGATTAATTACCATTCACTTTTCAGTATGTTAGATCAATGTTTGAACGTTGTCCCTGCTTTTGGGTGTTTGCATTCAATATTAAAAGGGAGCAACAGACATTGGCCATAGGTAAGAGTTTGGGGTTCCTGTAGTGGGCTGGATGAGGTTACAGGTAGTGCATTTTAGTTAGTGCTCATTAAGGCACGTTAAGGTGGATGGGGTCAGGTAGGTGGTGTGGTTCACAGCACTCTTAGTATCATAGAAAGTTATTAGGCTACTGGCTTGGAGATGATTACAAGCTAGACAAGTTCGGCTCTTATTTCTGGGGATATGAGTTGTAGCATAAAAAAAAATAAATAAATAAAAAAGAGGGGTTGGGTTCCATACTTTGGTGCAGAGTTTGGCAAACACTTGATGTGGGGGCAGAGGTCCTTATCAGTGTACCCATGTTAAGTAATTATTGGTATGTGTGCACATAGAATTTATTGTTTTCTTTTCTTTGCATATTGCTGAAGGCCATAAGGCATAATGTAGTGGCTTGAAAAGGGGATCTGAAAGGTGACGTTTTTGATAGGATGGATGTTCTTGCCACCAGAATGGGGCACAATGTGGGGCTGAGTAATCACCTTATTAAGACATATTAGAGCTCTGTGTTCAATTTAAGGGGAAGAGAACCTTTGAGGGGAAAAGGACAGAGTCAGGCACTGGTTAAGGATGGTTAGTAGTTTGAGTGTTCTGGTTTGGATGGTTGCTAGGAGGTCTGAGGATTCTAGTCCCCATTGTCATTAGGTAATGATAGAACTGGGGTGTTTATGGGTGGGCACGTAGAGTACTTCACTGGTAAGCATAGGTGTGTTTTCAGGACCTAGGTCAAGGGATGTTGTTTTTTCTGCCATTTAGGGTTAGGACATTAAACGTTTTGGAGTTAGAATATTCCTTAGAGCAATCGGGTTAATGCACAGCCAGAACTGGGTAATTTGGTGGGATAAGCCAATATGCTACAGTTGACAGGTTTGTGGCTACAGGTTGTCATTCCATTCCGGTTGAACCATGATTAGTGGCTGGAAGGAAACGATCATATTCTCTTGGAGTGGAGGTCCCGGTGGTACAGTGGAGTAATGGGTAATCCTGCTTATTTTGTTTTATTAGGGTGTGTTTCACAGATGGTATGCAGGATTCTAAGGGGTTTACAGATGATGGGTACACCGAATGATGTTTGGTTTAACCCTTCCCGTTTTGGGAGGTAGTTGGTTGAACAATTTTGGGTAGAAGGGAGGGGGAACAGCCTGGTCAGGCTGGTTGGCAGAATAGAGGGACAGGCTTGCCCTCTTATGTTCCCCCTCTGGTGTGTGGAGATTTGCTCCAAGGATTTGTGGAAAAGAAATGAGCAGCTGGAGGAAGTTTGTTGAATAGGTAAGCAAACAGAGGTAAGGATGCTACTTATTTGGTTGGTTTTGGTAATTTGATGAATGGTTTAGTAAACGAGCAAAGGTTTGGACGCTGCTTACTGGGCAGGATGAGCAGGTACACTGTCCTGATTAACATTATAAGGAGGTTTATTGGTAAAGTAAGTGAGCAAAGGTATGGATGCTGCTTACTGGGCAGGATGAGCATATATGCTGTCCTAATTAACATTACAAGGATGTTTATGCTGTGTTTAGAATCAACTATACTATGTCCAGTTGTAAATAAATTGGTAATCAAAGTTATGGAAGTTTAATAAAGGTTGTCAAATGTCATTTGGTGTGATGTGGTTATTGAAGGGGACCGGGACAAATGAGGTTTGGAAACAAACCAAGTTGTTCTGGGACATCTTCCATAGGGGTTAGGCTGATATATTAATGGGAGTTAAGTGGGTGGGGGAGATGAAATGGTTAAATGAAGGGAGGGATGATTGGGAGGAAATGACATAAGGGTGGGGAGGGGCTTAAGGGGTTTAGACAAGTGCAGCTGGGCAAGTAATCACATTTTGGCATGAACTTGCTACCCTTCCACCCTCCCTTTTTTGTTGGTGGTTTGGTGGGGATTTTGGTTACGTTAGTTGGGGTAGATGGAGAAGAGGGACAGGTTTGCCCTCTTCTGTTCCTCCTGTGTGGAGGTTTATTCCAAGGATTTGTGGAAAAGAAAACGGGCAGCTGGAGGAAGTTTGCTTAATAGGTAAGCAAACGGAGGTAAGGATGCTGCTTATTTGGTTGGTTTTGGTAATTTTATGAATGGTTTAGTAAGTGAGCAAAGGTTTGGATGCTGCTTACTGGGCAGGATGAGCAGGTGTGCTGTCCTGATTAACATTATAAGAAGGTTTATTAGTAAAGTAAGTGAGCAAAGGTATGGACGCTGCTTACTGGGCAGGATGAGCAGGTATGCTGTCCTGATTAACATTACAAGGATGTTTATGCTGTGTTAAAGGTCATCAAATGTCATTCGGTGTGATGTGTTTATTGAAGGGGACCAGTACAATAGCTCCTGGATCCTGCTGGCAACCAAAATACAAATGGTTAAAATATGCTGAATTATTAGAGCAATGAAACATAGGGCGGCCACGGTGGTGCAGTGGTTAGCATTGCTGCCTCACAGCAAGAGGTTCTCCGGTTCGATCCTCGGCTGGGGTGCTTTCTGTGCGGAGTCTGCATGTCCTCCCTGTGGTCACGTGGGTTTCCTCCGGGTGCTCCGGTTTCCTCCCACATCCCAAAGACATGCTGCAGGTGGATTGGACACTCTAAATTGGCCCTAGGTGTGCGTGTGAGTGTGCCTTCTGTGGAAGGTTGGGCGCCGGGCTGGCAACTCGACACTGTAAAACTCCACTGCCATTCAATGTGCGGACAGGTGATCCGCTGTGGCGACCCCTAACCGGGATAAAGCCGAAATAAGAAGAAGAAGATTAGAGCAATGAAACAAAAAGGCAAGAAGGTGCTGAAGTTCTTGCCAGTCAGAATATCTTTAGATTGGTTGGTCTAGTTTCATTCAAAACAGAATACAGCATTAATTGCACATAAATAAGTGTAGAAGTAACTATCACAGAGTATGGCATGAAATATTCAAAATGCCACACTCTTGTCTGTTCACAACACAGAGTTCATCCAGTAAAGCTGACAGCTTGGCTACATACTGATAAAGTGACAAAGAGAGAAATTAAAGAGGTATTCTAATCAGCTCATAACAGAGTTTGATATGTTATATTCAAAAATATGTCAATCTGTATGTGGAACTTTGCTCATTCAGTTAATCAAAGAGCTCAGCAACACCCAGGATACTGCAAAACACACACAATTAAGAAAGACACACACGGAGCTTTATGCATAGAAAATAGGTCAACAGTATAAAAAAAAAATGTTCACTAAAGAACTTTTCAGCAGTACGACCACACGTAACACATTTGACACCAGAGCCGAAACATATAATGTCACTGATTTGCATTCACAGCAATTATATAATAAAAGACTCAGAATCACAATAGAACTAACAATTGCAAAAAGTGAGAACATCAGGGCAAGAAACTGGATGCAGAAAAAGAAAATCATTCCACGAATTAGATATGCAAGCCATAACAGCTGAAATAGGTAGTGTACTCCCTCAAGTCAAGAAAATCAACAGTTAGATCAAACACCAGAAGCAGGTATGCATAAACTCAGGATAGTGGTGATTTAAACATAATCCAGAAGATTAGTAATTAAACCACACACAAATATAGAAAGTCAAAATAACTCCAGAAATAGGAACACTGATAGATACACATCCAGTGGTGGAGACTCCAGGATTCCCAATGAGGTAAACAGTGCTCATCCTGCTAATACCGTAGGAAAAATTTATCAGCAGCCATACAAGTTCTTATAAGTGCATAAGCTGCAGATTGGAGCAAGTGTCCATATGTAACAGTATCTTAGAGTGAGCAGCCAGAAGTCAGTCACACAGATACAGTGCAGAAATTATCAGAAAACTTCAAGCAACAGAAATGTTATCGACAAAACTAGCAGATATAAAAACCATGATAAGCAAGTTAAAACATGCTTATAAATTATGTAGCAAAGCAGATTTCAAGCATGACAGCCAATCTAAAAGCACTGCAGGTTATCAAGATAACAAAAAAAAAAAAAAAACTCACAAAGAGAATTATTAGTTTTCTAGCACCTGTATTCAAGGGATGTTTTGACCCAGATTTACAGTTTCCTTGGACCTCAACCATTTTAATCAAGGTCTAATCATTCTCCTAAGATGTTAAATTTCTGTCATTCTTTCTTCTATAAAGTTACTCACTTTCTACCATAAATGTTTTTCTATAGGTTCATAGGTGTATACTAGGCTAATGGCCCTGGGGTCTTTACAAGCCTAGCTCCCAACTTGCAATCATCTGTGAACTTTGTCAGCCAGAGTCCTTTCGTGTTGACCTGGACTTCAGAGAAGCAGATACCAAACAGGAGAGGACCCAGGACCGAACCCTGTGGGACTTCACTTGTGACTGGTCGGCAGTCTGACTTGGAGTCAGCTACTTTCACACTGTAGGTTCTACCTGTGAGCCAGTTTGCAGTCCACCTAGTGATATAGGGGTTGATGCCTAGCTTAGTCAGTTTTTCTATGATTCCTGAGTGGGGAATGGTATCAAAGGCCTTGGCCAGATCAAGGTAGGCTGTATGAACCATCTTTCCTTCATCCACAGCTCTGGTAACTGACTCATAGAAGTTGACCAAGTTGAGCAGGCATGATCTACCCCTCACAAAACCAAACTGTGTGGGATCCAGAGTTTGGAGAGTCCCTATATCCTTGTTTATTAGGTCCATGATGATGTGTTCCATAGCTTTGCATATCAGACTTGTCAGGCTAATGGGATGATAGTTCCCAGGTCTGTAGTCGCTCCTCCTTTATGGAGAGGGATGAATGTAGCAGTGCACCATTTGGTAGGGACAAAGCCTGAGGTGAGGCTGTGATTGAACAGGGCACACAGGTGTGGTGCCAGTTCACTCTGTAGTTCATGTAGAACACAGTCAGGGATATTGTCAAGTCCCGTAGAAGCTGTATTCTTGGCCTTCAACAGTGCTGTTTTAACCTGTGCAGCAGTAATACTGGGTGCCTGGCAATCTACTGGTATTGTGACTGGTCCCTTGGGGGGAAGCGGTAAAGTTGGCACTGAATCTGTCAACCAGTATATTGGCAATATCTGTTGGCTCAGAATAAGAGGTACCATTGTGCAGTAGCTCAGAGCAAATCTGGGTATTGCCGTGAAGATTCTTTACATAACTATAGAAGGGCTTGTGGTTGTCTTTACTATCTGCTGCAATCCTGTTTCCATAGCTAGCTTTAGAGGTTTTTATGAGGGATCTCAACTTTTTGTTGAGGCTGATAAGGGAGTTTTTCCAGTCTTGGGACTTCACCTTATTCTGCATCAGTTTCCTCCTTCTGTTGTAGAGTTTGTTTATGGCAGGGGACCACCAGATTGGATTCCTTTTTTTGGAGGAGAGTGTCTTGTTACTGTTGGGTATGGTGAGATCCATGCATTTGTGTACGTGTTCGTATAGTGCATTAGTGTATAATTTGGCAGCCATGCAACTGATCTCCATTTGCATGGGTGCCGTGGAGTTAGGAGCCTCTGTTTTTAGGATCTCACAGTTAGCTTTGGAAAAATTTTTCATGGTGGTTACTTTTGTGGGGGAGGGTGTGGGAGGGATGTGGATTTCCAAGGAGATTAGTTTGTGGTTGGATCTAACCATGGAGGAGTTGATTATTGGTGTAGAGCAATGGTCGCCCATGTTAGTAATGACCAGGTCAAGGATGTTGCTACCTCTAATGGGGGTAAGAGCAAACTGGTCCAGGGCATTGGAATTAATCAATTCCAGGAAATGTTGGGCAAGTGTATTGGTACATGAGTAGTTTTCCCAGTTAATGAAGGGGTAGTTGAGGTTGCCCAGTATGAAACTGTTAGGTTGGACCCTAATATTCTCCAGGGTGCTTAGGAATGTGGAGTGTGAGTCCTGGGACATGGTTGGGGACCTATAGCAGCCTACGACCTGAATCACTGTCTTAACCAGTGTTAGCTGCACCTGAAGTATCGCAGATGCATTCTGTCGGGCTACTAGTCTGGAGGCGTGCGCATCCTTTATGAATATGGAACCCCCACCATCTTTGAAGCTTCGGTCCAAGTTCTGGGGCTGAAAGGTGTGAAATGAGTTATAGCCTGGTAGTGCAGGGGTGTTTTCTGCCTACTTGAATCAGGTCTCTGTTATGGCACAGATGTCGATGTTCTCCAGTTTAAGGAGTGCTTCTAGTGAGTGCATTTTGAGATTTAGACTTCTAGCATTGAGCAGCATGACCCTCACATTGCATTTGTTTGTAGTTGTTATGGTGGTAATTTGGTCTTTGGAACACCACCTAAAAAGGCGCTATAAAGGTAGCAAGATCCTTGGCCAGTATCTGGAAGCCCAGGGGTGACAGATGCATACTATCTCTGGCAAAGCATTGAGGCCTGTCAATGATGTCATCCCAGGCAGACAGATACTGGATCCCCTTAGAATGACACCAGAAACTTAGACAATTGTTGAAATCAATCATTTTCTGATTGTACTGTGGTATCATTCTGGGTGATGGCAGGATACTGCTCAGGGCTAGGGTCGTACCCACCTTGGCTACATAATCCAAGAGCTTCTCCAGGTCTCTTTTCATGTAGTCCAGGGAGGTATGTCTCAGGTCATTCACACCCACATGTACAATGACAGAGTCATATTTGAACCTGTTGTTGAGGGGCCTAAGTGCGTGCATTATGTGGTGGATCCTGGTGCATGACAGGCAGCTGATTGTTACTTTTTCCTTATTCAGCCTAGTGAGTGGGACATCAATGTGCCTCACTATCGAGTCACCTATGACTAGTGTGTTAGGCATGTTGTTTTGCCTTAGGGGCTTGGGTTGAGTGGCATGCTGTTTAGGAGAGTTATGTGTCTTGTGATTAGTGTTGTGTTGTGGTGCTCAAGTGCATTTCAGCCTTGGAGATCTCTGCTGTTTGTGTAGATTTTTATTGAGAACCTCCGCAAAGGTGGGTTTGTGGTTTGTGTATTTTTGTGGTGAATTCAGTGCTGGTTTGTGTTCTGGAGGGCTATGTGTTCCATGTGGTGTGGTGCAAGTGTTGACCTTCTCGTCTTGACCAGCTATTCCGGTCTTGGCTGGAGAGTGCGTGCTTCCAGTTTGGATATATAAGTGCATCTCTCACAAGTCTGAGTGTTGGGAAGTAAGAAGAGAGGGTTGCCAGTGTACATGAGGCAGTTGCTACATTGCCTCAGGATGGCCAACAGGAGAATGCACAGGGAACTGATTTTTAGACATGCTTGGAGGGGTGGGCAATAATAATAAATACTGGAGCTGTTTCCTTGTAGAACGTTTAGTGCTGGTAGCACTTTTGTGTGCTACAATAATCGCTACAAGAGGTCTGGTAAAGTACTAGACTAATAAGCTAGTAAAAGTGCAGGAGACGAAAGAACTAGTAGATCTAACGGAAAAATTGAAGAGAAGACTTTGGCACTGCTCAGAAGCTTACACACAGTCCTGGATACAGAAAATCTGTATCTGGACTAGACTAGTTACAGGAAAGGCAGGAAACAAGCTTAGAATTTTTTTTTTTTTAGTAAAGTGGAAAGGGAGAAAGGAGGAGTAGAAGATAATTCAAGGTTAAGAATCTAAGTGGGTTGGCCTTCTAACATGTTCTCTCTGTATTAGATAGAATGAGCTAATGAGCTAATGACACTAGACTGACTATTACTCACTATTTCAAAAATGTTGATAAGTGTGGTAATGTTGCTGTTGTAACCTCATTTGTTACAAAAAACGTTGACTAATCTTGGTCATGAAAATGGTAGATGATGACCAATGTACTTATCCAGTTAACAAATGTATAAATAAGGTGAATACATTTATTTATAAATTGTTAAGTGGGTAAATGGGCTGATTTGTAGACTTTTTCCTTGCACAAGCAAACACATACCCACACACACATTATTCAAATATTTTAATACAGTGCAAGCCAAAATATATCTTCATTTGCAGACTATCCTGCATTTTATATTGTACTGTTTTATTAAGAAGTCCAAAGCTGGATCTTCTAGGATGCTAACTCTGGTTTTAACTCCTACATTTTTGTCAATCATTAAATCAAACCCCATTTCCCTTCTATTTCTTCAAATGGTTTCTGGATAGCATTTAATTACTTGGGGGTATAGGGAGTTAGACCAGGAATAAAGTACACATGAGGTCCTTTTTTGCAACAATTCCTTAAATTTTTTTTTACTTGAAAAATAAATACTGAATTTTCAAGACTTTAGATGTATTTGTAGGTCACATCTTAAATTATCAAAGTCTACATATATGTGTGTATATGGATCTACTTTTATTAGCTGAAGTTACGTTTCTTCGACTAACAAAAGTACGAACTTACTTATGCGAAAGTGCACTTTTGCAAATTCCAGTTCACTGAACTGGAAATAAAAATAAAAAAGAACACTGTAAAGTCAGTTTTGCAGTTTTACTGCTCCCCCTACGCCCCCACTACATTATATATACTAACTCTGAGATTGCACTACAGTAAAATAAAAAAAAAAAAATCAAACCGACACACTACAGCACTAAAGCATACTACAGTGGGGATAAGGGAATATATCTGTTTCCTCACTGTAGTGTGATCTCGGAGTTAGTATAAATAATGTAGCAGGGGTGTGGGGGTGCAGAACATACTTTACTGTGTTCTTTTTTATTTTTATTGCTGGTTTGGTGAACTGGTATTCGCGAAAGTGCACTTCCGTTGAAGTGCACTTTCAAGTAAGATATATATATATATATATATATATATATATATATGTATATATGTGTGTGTGTGTGTGTGTGTGTGTGTGTGTGTGTGTGTGTGCCTGTCTCCCTGTCTCTGTGTGTGTGCGCATGCATGTGTGTGTGGGAGTGTGTGTGTGTGTGTGTAAGAAAACAGTTAGGTGGGGACTTATACAGTTGGTTACTTTTTAAAAATGCTCATAGAATATTGATACTTAATAGGTCAATGCTGACATTTTTGAAAATGCTACTAGTCTGCATAAGAAAGCATTAATTATGTAAGGACTGGTTAGTATCAGCACAAGCTAATTGTTTGCATAAGTAATTAGCGTATTTGTCCTCTGTCAGTAATATTCTATGCGTGTCTTTATGACATAAATCCTGCAGTAAGTAAAGCATGTTGCAGTTATTAGCTACAATTAATGGACAGGATGATTCTAAATAAAAAGGCTTTCTATGTTTAAGGACTGACATTCATGAATATATAATATAGTTGCCACCAGTGACTACTGCATTGAGACAGGATGTGTAGGTTAAATTGTAAAAAATAGATTGCTTTTCCTGTTGTAATGTTATTGAAAACCAACACACACGCACACACACACACGCACACACATGCACACACACACGCAAGCAAACACCAAGTCAAATAATAGTGTAGCATATACACGGTTAGAAGTAAATTGAAATAACAAAATGTGAACTTTGTAGGTATAATTTACTGAGAAATATTTAAGACAATTCAAAATTATTTCAGAAAATAAGTGCATACGTAAATTGATGGAATCAAGAAAAATCTTGATGAGTGGATGGGAAACAGGAAATACACCCAGGATCACTTCTGTGTCTCTGCTCTGCTCTGTGGCACAGGAAAATAACTTTCTTGTGTGGCGTAAGCCATGGAACCTTGCTGGCTAGGCTTACGTAGGCCTTTGGGCCGATAGCCTAGTATCTACCTATGAACCTATGAACAAAGTAAAAATAAATATCTCAGATGCATGCCCTGGGATTCAGAAACAGAGCTGGTGGGATCACAGCCAACAATTGTCTGTCTCCTGTGCAGGTACAACGAGTCCCCATGCTCATTAAGGATGAGTACAACTAGGCGAATGTGAATGACAAGTAGCTGATTTAATATTCTGTCCAAAGCTGCATTAGGGTCTGTCAAAGGCCAGGTAGGAACATGGTACAGCATGGAGGTCCAAGCATCAGCAGTAAGGCTCATATGATGAGCATGAGTCCACAGACTGCTCATCACAGCAGTAAGGCTCATATAATGAGGTCTGAGAGTGCTCAGCACAGCAGTAAGGCTGATATTATTAGCCCAGAGAGTGTCCAGTACAGCAATATGGCTCTTATAATGAGCCCAGAGTGTGCTCAAAGCAGCAGTAAGGCTCATATAATGAGGTCAGAGAATGCTCAGCACAACAGTAAGGCCCATATGATAAACCCAGAGACTGCTCAGTGCATCAGTAAGACTCATGTGATGAGCCCAGAGAGTGCTCATTTTGATCCAGAGCACACAGTTACAGACAGAGAAAGAAGCTGTATGGCAGCTCCACAAGATCATGAGACGTGTTCTGCTCTATGCTATAACTGATGGATGCATGTATGCAGAGAGGATAACTTGTGGAAGGGAGCAGATGAATTAGGTTGAAGTTAGGAAGGTAGAGTAGGTACTTGGGCCACACAAACAGACATGTAATACAGAGAAGAGTGCAAAGGGAGGTAGTGACACAATAGGGATGTGGAAGACAATGGAGAAGGGGACCTTAGACTCACAAATATAAATATCATCTGTCTGAAGTTAAAAAGAGTAAAACAATAAATAATGAGTGGGGAGTGAAAAGTACCAATATATTGACCCAAATTCAGGTACAGCATCAGCAAAGTCTGACCACTTTACCTCTACTAAAACTGAAATCTCAGGAAACAAAGATTCAACTGTAGGAATAATGTGGTATTTGCAGTCCTTATGGAACATGAACCCAAAAAGCTTCCAGGCATATACATTGTACATAATAGTGCTTATAATTTATTTTTGAAGGTATGAAACATGGCAGCCAAGCTCATTGCTATGTGATGAGCAGTGACAATACTTGACAGTTGTACATGAGCCTTGATGTTACTCTTCATGACCTGTCATGTACAGTACAACCTTCAATGAAGGTACGCCCATTCACGCATGTCTCCACACAGAAGATGCTTTAGCTGAGAATTGAACAGGACAATGTCTTACTGTGAGGTGACAACACTACCGCAGCACCACCACCGCAGTTTTAGATATATATATATATATATATATATATATATATATATATATATATATATATATATATATATACATATATTTGATCGAGCTAATATTGCTCGATTGGGTATAACACCGAGTTTAATTGTCAAATTTCTCAGTGGTGAATGGTGGGAATGTCATACAAAACACCAAATGTGACATTTCCGACCACTCTACCACCTAATCAAGCACTACCATGGGTCAAGAAAGGGGATATATTTTGCATTTTGCAACAATTGCGTTCGCATTATTGAGTTTTTGCTGCACTGTTTTCGACCGTATTCCGGTCGACCATCCACCAGCCGATCAAATGAATGTATACCATAAATATATATATATATATATATATATATATATATATATATATATATAGATATATATATAGATATAAAATGCAAGAACAAATAAGTGAAGCTAGAGTTTTCATTGTGTTAATACCTTAAACCTCCTGTAATGGAGGTCCATGGGATATTTGCAAATGGCCCCTTAAAGACAGCAAGTGTTTCAGCTACATGGCTTCTGAATGTCCATGACTTTTTTTATTTTTTTAAATGTTTATGGTTACATTCAGGCCATTGAAGCCAAACCCCACTAGCTTGGAGATGCATGTTTCAGCACAGTATAAGTGGATAGTTTGGCTATACTTTATTTATTTATTTATGTATTTTATTTATTTTACATTTGTTGACCGGGATAGTCCTACTGGATATATGTTCATTTTCTGTGAAGGCCCGGGGAGAAAAGCTCCAAGATAATAATACACATTGAACATTTAGTAAATGCTAGTTTCAAGCAGATTACAGTCATAAGCAATACCAGCATTTAGCACATATAGTACTTACTTATTATAAAACACTTTACAAAACATAACATTATTTTCAAAGTTATATATACATAACATTACATTCAGGTTTAAGACACATTGAGCAGCAGTTATACAAGTGACCCTTCCTGAAATGGTGTGTAGAAAAAAGAAGTAGTTGAAGGTAAGGCACCTAAGCAATAGAGAGGTCACTAGTACTTCAGAAACACAGGGTTTTTAAACCAGTTGTTGTTGTTGTTGTTGTTGTGTCTTTCAGCTTTTCCCAGTTAGGGGTCGCCACAGCGGAACTCTGTTCCGCTAATGATTGGCAGTAGATTTTTACGTACCAAGTTGCCGGCCCTGACGCACAACCTTCAACGAAGGTGCCCCCATTCATGCATGTCTCCACACAGAAGACGCTCTAGCTGAGAATCGAACAGGACAACGTCTTACTGTGAGGCGACAATGCTATTGCAGCACCACCACCACAGTTGATGCCTATAAATATTAAGGTGCCTGCAAAACATCCCAACTAACATGCAAACCAATGGATAAAAAGTCACACAGACAAACCTTTCAGTAAAAACTGCAAGAAAAGACACAGTCAAGCTAGAGTTTGGGCATCAGCTGGAAAGACCCTGTGTTTTCAAAGTATACCTACCTTTTGGTTTGAATTTGGATTTGTTCCTAAATGCTTTATTTCATAAATTATCTATGGTATGATCCCAGTTATCCTCATTAGCAGTAATGTATACTTATTGACCATGATATGGGTAAGGCCAGTCTCTAACTAAATGGGATAGGTAAATTTGAGCACAAAAAGGGAAACTGGCTTGGCTTAAAATGCCCCCCAAGGGCAGCTAGCCTAGTACTTGCCTATGAATTTATGAAAACAGCAGCTAATTTTCTTCATTACTAAACCACAAGCATGTCTTGGAGATTCTTCGCCTCCACTCATTCTGTAATTCTACATGTTCATCTCCTGAATCTTGCATATTTATTTCAGTTTGTTTACCAGGGTAGAACATTTATTAAACAATGATTACAGGCTCAGCCCAGGTCACATCATAATGTAACAAAACAATGCACAGTATGCAAATAACTGTGGTTTCATTATGAGTAAGTAAACACTGAAAATCTGACAATATATGCATAGAAGTTCTAACAAACCAATATTTGTAAATTTACATACCTGGAATAAAAAAGAGAGGACAGAGTTGATGTAGGAGAAGCAGAAGTTGTCCAGCTATGGGTAGTAGTAACTAGGTTAGAAAAGTTAATAAAGACTAGTAAGATGAAAGAGAAGACTAGATTATGCAGAGTGAGTTTCGACCAGCAGTAGTGTGGTAAAAAGGGTCAAAGTTTAGGATGAATGAGTTCATCTGGTGGATTAGACATGTGGAAGGTAAAGTTACTATACAGTTGTAGATACTTGTTTATGTGACACACCCTTTACAAGGACAGTTGCATTCAAAATGTTTTAGTAAGTATTATTTAAACTGTGGCCTGAGAAGGGAGTACTTTGTGTGACTAGTTAAATCGAGAGAAAGTGACTGCCATAGTTCTGGGACTAGTACAGAGAAGTAGGTTCCAGTCTGAGAGAAGGGGTTTATAGCGAAGGCCTGGATCTGGCGTGGATTCTTAGGTTATAAGTCTGAGTCGAATCAAAAAGTTTTTAAGAGAGCGGAGGTGTGTGAAGTTTGACTATTTTGAAGAATAAGGAGCCAAAAAGAATATTTGACCTGGTCTGTACTGAAAGCTGCTTAGCCTTTGAAGGAGTAAGGCGGTGGTCCTATAGTGTGTTAGTCATGAATTAACATATTTTATTGGAGAGGGTCTGAAGGGTGGCAGTGTTTTTTGACAGAGGCTGATGCAAACAAGAGTAGATCATACACAAGTTGAGTAAAGAAGATGTCTTTTCTTATAACAGCCCTTGCTGGATGTGAGAGGACGTTAGATATTTTGTTGGCCTAGAAGAGTAAATTATTGATCTTGGCTCTCAACTTTTCTTTGTGGTCATAGAAGTTTAGTGATTGGTTTAGCAGGATCCCCAGATATACAAAGGAGGTGTTTGTTTCAATGGAATTACTATTGAAGTCGAAAATATAAAAGAATTGGAAGGGAAATGGATAATATTTTATAGGTGTCAGTGACTGCTGAGATGGCCTTAGAAAACAATTTTTGCAATGTTTGAAGTGACCTAAGGTCTTATATGCAACTGGAAAAAAGAGTGGTCAGGACAGGAAAGAGTAAAGAAAAGAGAGGAGTACGACAGAATCAGGAGAGGGTAATACCCCATATGTCTCACAGTATATATAGGATGCACATCAAGTAACACAATGCAAAAGAATTTGGAGAAGGGAAGACAGAAAATACAGGGGTCACTTGAGAGGTGAGGACACATGACATAACACAGAAATAGTTAAAATCAATGTGATTAGAATCATGATTCTCCCATTTATATTACATGTACAAAGAAACCAGCCAGTGGACTGAATGGAAGTCAAACTACTAAAATTACAGAAGAGTATGGAATACTAGATAGAGAATGGAGAAAAACAACATACTGTAACATGGAGCCGGAAAAAGAGGGGTCAGGAACTTCCACAAATGCCAATGCAAGCCTTATCATAGACATATATCCTACATATGTGGACACTGAGTAAGGGAAAGACCAAAAGGCAAGAGAAGAGATGGCAAAAATGATGATGGGGAAATATAAAAGAATCAATGAGGGAGGATTAAAAAGTTGGTAAAACATGTCATGGGGACAAGGGAAAGAGAAATATTTATGCGAGAAAGAAGGAGGGGCATTTTTATAGGGAAGCAATGAGTAGAAAAATTGAAGGAATATGGGATAAGAAGAGAGCTGGAGTTAGCAAACAATGAGGCAAGAAGATAGTATTCACGACCCTACAGAAATTAATGCAGAAATGTGGATTCACACAAAATGAATGGTGGACATAGTCCACATCGAGGGAATAATGAGTAGAGGAGAGGGAAGAATGAGAAACCCAGGAAAAAAAAGAAAAGAAATGAAACAAAGGAAAGGAGTGCCCCATGGGGGAAATAGGAAAACCCAGGGAAGGTAAAAGAATGCTTTAAGAAGACCTGAGGGGAAAGAGATACAAAGAAAGAGATAAGGAAAGGATGGAAGAAGGAAGAAGGTTTGCAAACTTGGAAGCTAAATAGCGAAAACTCCTGAAAATAACATCATAGATACAGAAAATGTTTACAGTCTGTGATCAGATATTATGAGTTGAGAAAAAGATTAACGATTCTGGAAGTGCATGACCAAAAATACAGGCATGAATCATATATATATATATATATATATATATATATATATATATATATATATATATATATATATATATATAGGTCTGTCAGATGACTGAGTTTTCAGAAAATCAAAATTCATATAGTCAAGACCATATGATCGAGTTTCCGAAAACTCGAACATCAAAAAAAAAAAAAAAAAATCTATTTTTTTTATGTTTTTGGGGACAAGCCTCCCTGCACCCCCACACCCCCTGCCAATTATATAAACTAACTCCAAGATTGCACTACAAAAAAGGAAGAGGGTAGATTTCCCAATCCTCATTGTACAACAGTATCTATTCAAAAGCTTTGAGTTTTCAAAAATTCAATCATATGGTCTCGACCATATGAATTTCGAGTTTCTGAAAACTCGATCAACTGATAGGCTTTTATATATACATATATATATATATATATATATATATATATATATATATATATATATAATTCTTGGAATTTTGCATGTGGGGTATAGAGAATGAAGAGATGGTTTGGCAGGAAAAAGAAATGCAGACAAGAGAGGTGAGAAATAAAGTAGACAGAAACTGAAAAATAAGGGTGACTGTCAGAAAGAGGAGCTGGACAGGAGATTTCTGGACATTGTAAGGAGAAGTATAAAGCAGAAGAAAATGAGAGGAGTGGGGAAAAAGCGAAGCATGGGCGAAGGGATGAACTACTACAATTCAAATTTGAGGATGGCAAGGGGATGAAATTAATTAGAATAGCAATGAGAAGTAACAAACTACTGGTGTAAAATAAAAAAAAATTACCAATGAAAGAGGGTTGCACAGTGCACGCTTGTGAACGTGGGCAATGTTACACCAGGGCACACAGGAGCATGTGTTCCAGTTGGGAAACTGTGCTCCAGAGAATGCCCTAGTCCCCAGAACAGTAAATTTAAAAAATATATATCTTTTTTAACCAAGTAGTTTGATCACAAGCTTGCAGTTGCAGCAGACATGATAGCCACTGCCTGACCAGTCCATCTCCACACATCCACTCTGCTGCTGCTCTGCTTTCAATTCGTTCATTGACTGAAATGGCCAAACAATCAAAGCCAACAAAAGTGACTATGTATTGTCTTTCTATTGCACTCACTTGAGGGGTGTGTGTGTGTGTGTGTGTGTGTGTGTGTGTGTGTGTGTGTGTGTGTGTGTGTGTGTGTGTGTGTGTGTGTATGCGTGCATGCGCGTGTCCATGTGCGTGTGTGTGTGTGTGTGTGTGTGTGTGTGTGTGACAGGATTATTATACAGTAGAACCTTCGATCATTTCAAAGGATTACTATTCATTTTCATTGAAATCACTGAGAATTACCATCAGTAAATGATGACAGCCATTAGAGTTTCACAGGTAATGAGACAACTCTGGAGCACTGTCCTCTTCAGTGACTTACTCAAATAATACGGTAGGCAAATGGAGGTAGAAATCATCAGATTCTGTACTCTTTCCTTCAAGAAATAACTCACAGAGTAACACAGAGATGTGCAATGGGTTGCACTGTATGGTTCTGACAGTTGAAAGTTGAGATATAATTTTGGGTCATTATTTATGAATTTATTCATGCACTTGATCTCAAGCAGAGAAGCCACACAAGTGGCATTAACTGATGGTTATTTGTGTGTGTGTGTGTGTGTGTGTGTGTGTGTGTGTGTGTGTGTGTGTGTGTGTGTGTGTGTGTGTGTGTGTGTGAATACTCAGTTCCTGCACCACAAAATTGTTGAAACTGGGAGCATGTTCCTTGATCCTTAGTTTCCTTGTTTTGTTGACTGTTGACATTGGTTCTTACTTGGCAGTAAATAAGCAGGACAGCTTGAAGTCTTTAAGTTTAATGTTAATATTTTTATTATGAATGTATTTAAATTTTTTTTATGCAGGCACATAGGTGTGAAATGTACTGTTAGGCCACAACAGTTTGGTACTTACTGCAGATGAGTAAAGCTATGAGCTACTTCATGTAGTGCAGGGTTTGATTCCCTCAACCTTCATTTATCTACTGTGTGACTAAAACTCATTTCACCAGGCAGTACTCCTGCACTACCACTGAAAAGGAGCACTAATACCCATCAGGCTGTCCCAAACTGTTAGCAAATACATTATGCATGTGTCTTTTTAATTCTTGCATCCTTCACATGGTTGCCATTTGACTGAATTCCAGCATGTCTCTTGCACGTAATATGCCAAGTCTGTTTTCAATGTGTGAGTGTTTTGTTTAACAAATATCTTCCAGTGATTTTGCTGTTGAAATTTTGTTTATAGAAGTTTTAAATTAAAACCAAATTTCTGTTATCATTGTTAAATTAAAGAAGAAAATTGTATGCCCACTGACAGGTTTGAACAGTATTTTCTGGTAACTGGGGAGAGATAGCCAAAGAATGAGATATTAGTGTGGCTGTGGGGATCAATATCTTGCCTAGGGCCCTGTTTGACCATGATCAAGCTGTGTGAGCACAACACATCTGGGAAACTATAGTCCTGCTATGTTCTAAAGCTTAATGATGACACCAGCTGCAATGGTGTAGTGGGCTGCACTTCTACTGATGCAATGTGCTTAGCAGAGCTAAGCTAGTTAACCTATAAATGACACCAGCTTTATAAAACTTTACAAGGGTTGGGGGGAAATCAAAGTGGCATCTGGTGTAGAAAAAAGACTGATTGTTAGCAGTGGTGCAGATCAGCCTCAACTTTCTTTAGGTGCTTAATTCAGATAATCAGCTACTTTGTTCCTGGAACAGTATAGGTTAAGAAATTCTTAATCCTGTCCTCATGCATTACTCATATTTATTTCATTTTAGCATGTCTTGACTTTTACATCACCATCCTAGGTTTAGTGTAAAAATCTGATCACCATAAACAGAATAAGGGTACGGTATACTTACTGTGTTTCATAATGGTTACACTTTATTTCTAAATCAAGTCATTCAAGTCATTGCCAGCGACAGGAGCCCCTCCATGAATCAAGACACCCACTTTGCCTGTTTGGATCTACTTGAGTCTATCAATATACATCTGAACACCATGGTTTTGGGCAACTTTAACTACCCGTGCATTGACTGGGTTAATTATTTTTGCTCAAATCATTTGCCCAGATGTTCCTAGAGTTTGTTAACTCCATTGCCTTGGACCAGCTAGTTGACACCCCCACAAGAGGTGCAAACATCCTTGATCTGGGGCTCACCAATATGGGGGACCACCGTAGCACCCCTACTGTGAGGTCCTCCCTGGAGAGATCTGACCACAAATCAGTCTCATTCGTAGTAAGTATTGTACCTAACCCCATCCCAGCAGCAACTAAACTGAAAAACGTCTCCAAAGCAGATTATAACCTCTTACAGGATGGTATAAATAGCTTCACTGCACCTCCTCCCTCAGATGGAAATGGCAGTTATGCCAAGCTCTACACCAAATCTTTATACAAACACCTGTATAACTGCACTGACTTGGCCGTACCTGATAGGACCAAAACATGCTCCTCAGGGGAGAGTAAACCTGTCTGGTGGACAACTGCCATTAACAGGCTTTACAATAAGAGGAAGAAATAGCTTTCTAACAGTAAAAGGGAGTTAGCAGTCCTAAACTGGAAACACTCCCTCCTCAGCTTAAACAAGCAAATAAGACTTCTTGTGAAGTCATCCAGAGCAAACTCTGAGTCCAAACTAGCTTCCTCAACAAAGGACAGCCACAAGGCCTTCTATAGTTACATCCATAACCTAAAAGGAAAGGCCCATATTTGTGCAGAACTGGTAGTTAATGATACCACATATGCTGAGCCTGTGGACATAGCTAACTTGTTGGCCAACAGGTTCTGTGAAAACTTCACTCCCCTGTCCCCACCACACTTACCCCATGACATCCCTACCACCTGTCCCATACCTTGTATCTCTAAAGAGCAGATCATAAATGCCCTCTCTAAGGCCAAAAGCACAGCATCTGTGGGACCTGATACCATCCCAGCCTGCATCCTTCATGTGCTCCAACATGAATTAGCAACACCATTGGGTACTCTTTTCAATTATAGTCTAAACAATGGCTTCACCCTAACTGAATGGAAAAAGGTCACCATAATTTCCTTGCACAAAGGTGGTGCTTCCACTGACCCTGGGAATTATAGATGTATTCGCCTGAATACTATTATCTATAAGGCCATGGAGCAAATCATCATAGACTTTATCAACAAAGATATAGGTAATCTCCAAACACTTAACCCAACTCAGTTTGGATTTGCCAAAGGGAGATCATGCCTGTTAAACCTGGTGGACTTCTTCAAGACAGTCACCAAGGTCCTGGAAGAGGAGAAATCTGTGCATACAGCCTACCTGAACTTAGCCAAGGCATTTGACACTATCCCCCACTCAGGCATCATTGACAAACTCACCCAACTAGGCACCAACCCTTATATCATTAGTATGGGTCACTAACTGGCTCACTGATAGAAATCATATAATCAAAATAGGGGAATCCACCTCCAAAAGCAGACCTGTAACCAGTGGTGTTCCACGGGGATCAGTCCTGGGACCTCTACTATTTGGCATCTATGTCTCCAAAGTACAAGCAAAAAGTAAAGGTCTGTGGCTGACAAAGTTTGCTGATGACTGCAAACTGGAAGCAGTCATAGAATCTCAAATGTCAACATCCTATACAAGAGGGTCTTACACAAACAAATGATTGATGCCAAAGTCATGGCCTTAAACTCAATGCAAAACATGTATCATGATTCCTTTTGGTAAAAGCAATATTCCTACTAACTACCACATCAATAGCAACACCTTAAGTATGCATTCAGTGGTAAGAGACTTGGGCACACAGGTTGTCAGCAACCTTACCTTTGACCACCATGTCCCCACAGTGGTAAGAAGGGCATTCTATATTGCTCATCTAATAAGTAAGAGCATTGCCACCAGAAAAAATAAGTTATTACCTGCCTGTACTCTTCCCTCATCAGGCCAATAATTGAGTACAATGCCCCTTTTGGTATGTACTTTTCTAAGCACCCGCAGTAATTCAAGAAACCACAAAGGTTCCTCACAAGGAAAATTCAAAGTCTTCACCATCTGTCCTATGAGGGTCATCTGAAATCACTGTCACTTTATTCTGTTTCATACAGACTACTCAGAGGTGATCTCTACCTTGCATGTGAGGCAGTCTTTGATCCTGTATTACTGCAAATGCTTCATATCCAAAAGTCAAATGGGACAAGGGTTACTTGCTCTAAAGACCTTAACCTGGAATGTGACATTAATAGAACCTGCTGGAAGGAGAGATTCGTCTCCCAGAGGTTACCACACCTTTGGAACATACTTCCACTTCATGTCAAACAGAACACCTCATTGGCCCTCTTCAAATCTGGACAATTGGATGGGTGACCATAAATTCACCCCAGGGGTTCCACCTGTGTCCCACTTGGACATAGTCAATAGGTGATGATCGTAAAATAAGGTTAAGAACTTGGTTAGGGTTGTAAGGACCCTAGGGCCATTAGCCTAGTAACTTCCTATGATCCTGAATGTCTCTGAGCAATTTATAAAAACAAATGTTAGGCTGGTTCTATGGTGCCTCAACACTATAGGTAAACAAATAATTGGCTACCCTGGTTTAGTTTTTTTAATGTCTTTTTCACTCAAACGTTAGCTCTAATGGAAAATGGGGGAATATAATGAAAAATAATAAACATATACTATGTTTATTTTACTACATTATGGTCATACTTTTATTTTTCAGTCTTGTTGCAATTTGTGTAAATATGATTTTTGAGATGACCCTATGTATAATAAAAGTAAATGTGGTGGCATGCTGAATAACGCAATGCAGTTTCCCAGCATATCTTGGCTAAAGATGTGTGTGCTTGTGTGTAGATGTGTATGTGTGTGAATGTGTATGTGTATTTATGCATGCACAGATTTTTTGTGTGTGTGTGTGTGTGTGTGTGTGTGTGTGTGTGTGTGTGTGTGTGTGTGTGTGCATGGGTATGTGTGAGGGGGGAATTATGTGTGCATGTATTCAGGGATGACACAAAGTGAAGTGTATTTCAGATACCAAAATTCAAACAATTAATCAGTAACTAGGCTAGCCTACTCCTTCTTGCATTGCTTGATATCTATTGAGGTTGCTTTTTTTTTCGGGGAGAGGGCTGTTGTTGCTTGACTTGCCTGTATGTGATGCTGGATTTTTGTAACTTGTGCTGTTGTGTAGTAAAACACACTAAACCACCTTTTATATTGTATTATAACTGATATGTGTAACTTTTTTCCTCTAAGAAATAATGTAACAAGAAAATGTGATGTTGCAACCAAGTTCTTATTCTGGTAAGTAATGGAAGACTGGGCATCAAAAACACTTGTAACATATTCCAGAATTTGAATACTTTTAAGTAAGAAGTGACCTGTTAATCATGCTGTGAGCTCCCTTCCTAGTTGTTAGTAAATGTTCCATATTTTGATCAACTTGTTTCCCCATATGAGTGGAGGTATAGAGTAGTGCTTCACATTCTGAAGATGTAAAGTTGACTGTGGCTGCACTTTCTTTAATTCTTTTGCTTGTTGGTGCTACGGATATTATGGTAATGCCAAACCATACGAAACTGTCTGAAAATAGAGAAGCTTCAGCATATGAATTCAACAATATATAGCTTTAATTATCTCAGTCTTCTGCTAAACCTTGTTCACAGATAATTATAACATCATTTAGAAAATTATAGCTGTGTCATTTAAAATCCTGCACCCCACAAAACATATTCAAACCCTGGAATATGTTATTTTTTGACCAGACATTCCCTTTGGAGTGCTACCCATACATACAAATGTCGCTATTTTCAAAGAATGTCCATGACTTTCCTTCAGCATTTTTGCATTGTCCTCCATAAATGTTTTGATTATCTTGTAAATCAATCAATAATGCCAGTCATTAGAGTTTTATACTTCTTATTGTTCAAAAAAAGATGAATGTTGATGCAAAATCTGTTCTTCTATTAACTTTTAAGTTAATAAGGTTAATATTTAAAAACTGTTCCTAGTTTTGTCTCCCCATTATTTTCTATTTACCCAGAATTCTTGACCAAATAAATTTTGAGGGAAGGTGTTACTCTAAAACATTCAGATCTAAATTATGGGGGGAATTCAATAAAGCCTACATGGAATCATTCTCCGTGTAGGCATAGTGGAATGGCCCTAACACGGAACATGGCCAGTGAGCGATCCAGTAAAGAGGTTGTAGGAGTGTGCATGAGTGTGTGGACACACTAGTGTCTGCGGAATGCAAATCACCTCATAAGCTGGTGAAATCTATGCAAATGAGGTTGATTTGTGATACAGTAAGCAGAAAGGCACCCATGTAGGTGCTGTGGTGGTGTAAGAAATGTACATGAATAGGAACCATGTACTGGATTGTAAATTTTAAACAGGGGCTGTAAAAGCCAAACAAAAGGGTGGATGTGGCACTGTAGGCATGCAAATGGCCAAATCTATGGCCAGTGAGTTCATAAAGCAATGCATATCATTAAAAAAAATATATATATATTTTAATACAGATAGTGCAGAGCAACCATGCTGTAATGGCTAAATAAATAAATAAATAAATAAACTTAAAAAAATGCAAACTAGACAGTTGCAAAAATATTGCATTATAGTGCCCAGCATATAGAGTTTTACAATGGCAGGTGTCAGTGGTTGCTAAGGAGGCAGACCCTGGAGTAGTGAAGTATCCAGGGTATACACAGCTAGGTGCATGTAAATGAGCTAGGGTTACTGAACAGCAAATAGGACCACCATGTCCGAAGGTGCAACCTGTGATAGGGCTAGAACCATGTAGGTAGTAGTAAACAAAGTAGCTAACATCAAAAGGGGGTGTGTCATTCTATGTTTAAACGGATTGGAGCTTAGTGTCACCTGTTTGCACTCAGCTAAGCACAGCTAAACAGGGGGTGTCTCTGATGCTGCTAAGCTCTGCTTAGCCCTGCAGTGCATGTGCATGCTGGATAAAGAAAAGTTATGCATGCCCATGTACAGGGAAGGATCCAAACTGCTGAGCAGTGTTTACACTAGCACTGCGGGTTTGCACGTTATGCTGCAGTGCTTAGCAGTGAAGGGAATTTAAAAAAAAGAAAAAGAAAAGAAAATAGTCTGGGAAAGCCAATCCAGTATAAATGACTGAAATGCCCTGTTCCACTGATAGTGGCCCATTCAAACCCCTCAATGATAATATTGTCTGGTGGAATGCATCATAGTGAGCCAATCACACAGGCTGCATCTGCAGCACGCCAGTATAAAGTAGGCATACACACGTCAATCTGACTTTTCCCACATACTCTGGACCATTGGAGTACACACTTGGGAATTTTAACTGACAAAATGATAGGGGCTGCTGTTCTGCTACATCTGTATGTGTCAGAGGCTGAGGTCAGTGGTGATGCTGATGCCAACAATAGGCCCAAACTGAGAAGGAGAAGAGTGTTCAGGCCCAGGGTAACCTTCCAGGATCTACATGAGCTGAAGATTGTAGAACATTATAGGGTGGACAGGAACATACTACAAGAACTCACTGTGCTCTGCCAGCCTCACCTCAAACCCAGAGCCAACAGACTGGAAGCCATGCCAGTGGAAACAAAGGTATGTGTAGCCTTAAGAATACTAGCTACAGGTACTTTTCAAAGACCTACTGGGGACATGATGGGGGTCTTGCAGGCATCCAGAACCAGGGTACTCCACCAGTTCCTGGATATCATGCAAAAACACGCCAGTAGGCGCATTTATTTACCCCGCACCCCTGAGGAGACAACCAGCAATATGCATCTCTTCCACCATGGGGCACACTGCCCAGAGGTACTGGATGCCATAGATTGCACTCATGTGCACATCAAAGCATCACCCGGTGAGGACAGTAAAGTCTATGTCAACCGCAAGAGGTATCACTCCATCAACTGCCAGGATGTGTGCAATGCCCAGGGCATTATCATGAATGTGTCTGCTGGCAGCCCTGGCAGTTATCACACCTCCCACATATGGCACTCATTACAGCTCTACCAGATATTTGCCAGGAGGAGCATCCCATATGGCCATCTACTGGGGGATGCTGGCTACACACTGGAACCGTGGATGATGACACCCATCAGAAATGCACACACACCTACTGAAGAACACCATAATGAGGCACACACACAAACTTGGAACATCATAGAGTGTGTGTTTGGGCTGCTCAAGTCATGGTTCCACTGCCTCAACATATCTGGTGGAGCCCTGTAGTACTTCTCAGCCACATGTGCACACATGCTCACAGTATGTGCCATGCTACACAATATGATCCTGTTGAAACAACTGCAGCAGGAACATCACAGGATAGGGACACAGCCCCCACCAGTGCCAAGGTCCCCATAGCCACAGGGGGATTCGGAGGAGGAACCTCCTGAGCTTGTCCCTGTAGGCAGACATAGGAATGCCCAGTACACCCTGGTCTTGGCAAAGAGGCAATGCATAGGGCATGCACTGACAACCTAGAGACCCAGGGACTGACACCTCACTGCGACTCACATACATAGTAAAAAGGATGCCAGCCACAGCACACAACCTGTACCTTAACATGTCTAGGCTGTGCACTGTGTGCATCCAACAGCATCAGCCGTGAAGCACTGTTTTCTCAACCACTGCAGGCACAAGGTAAGTCACTCTTCTTTACAACAAATGAATGGGGTAGTAGACTATGGCAGCATATGTATGGACCTGCTGCATGTATGCAAGGGAATGGAGTGGGCTACTGGGATAGCTGCAGACAACTGACAGCTATGTTAAACAACAAGAACCCTCTGCCCAATACTGGCCACCCCATAATATGCAGTAGGCCCCAAGACACCAAAACCCACTGCACTATGTGAGAGAATTACAAACACTGGGGTCTCAGGATTGATGCTTGACTGTCAATGCTAGAGTCCCCTATCCCCAACACACCCATGTTCCAATACAACTGCAGTAACAGTATGTTTGCAAGGTAATACCAGCAGACCACACAATCCCTGGGCTGTCCCAGTCAACCTGGTGACACATACCTGTTCCCCAATATGCGGGGGTCAATGTGCTATGTATGTTTGTGTTTGATAGTGTCAAGAAGTAAACTGCACTGCTTGTTGGCTGTTGTGGCTTAATGGCCTAAGTACATTATCATGGTCGATAGGGTACATGGCTCGAGACTGGGTGCATCTACTCTTTTGCATATGAGCCACACCTATGGTAGGAGTTTTGCAGAATGTCCATATGTCAGTATTTGTTACTGCAAGAAAGCTGGACAAAGCTAGAGACAATGGAGAGACAGGGTGCCACAGATATGGACAGTACACAGCTCTGAGTAACCTAGATGGTGGTTAGTAGAACAGCATGTTGTAACAAGTCAGTGTAGCACCAGTATACAAAGGCTGTCATGTAACTGTGTCAGTACTTACAACAAGTCAGTGGGCACCATCCATACCCCACAAATGTGCAGAGTTTTGCAGAAAGTCCACATTTATGCCTCGTATATCTGTTCTGTTTATCATAACATTGCAGTTTTCTGGTAAATTATAGGCAAATAAATAAAGGATGCTGTGAGAAAATAATGACAACAATTCAGATGCAGACTTTGTGCCCATCAGAAAATGCATGCTAATACAAAACCATTCTACCAACTGTCTACATTTGTAAGAGCAATATTACAATCTTGTCCCCATGTTTGGGCTTGTGTCCAACCATTGTATATGGCCCTGCCCAGATTTTTGGCTGCAAGGCTTTGAGAGGTATGGGCAACATGTAGCCTTATAATAACAGTACAACACAAACTGTGTGAGGACCAGAGCAGAAGTATGGGGCACACTGCTGGACAACCGACAAAACAGGGACAGTCAGAGGTGTGAAGTCCATAACCCTGTGTGTGGTGTTACATCTCTTACCCCAGTCACAGCATACCTACAACTACACACAGCAGCAACTGTGGACAAAGCCAGGAACTGGAGCAGGGCAGGGCAGGACAAAGGCCCACATATAATGGGAAGAAGGAACTACTGCCCAGACAAATGTAGAAAATGCAGAATAGAACAGTTTGTGCAGTAGCATGGGTTCCCTGCAGTGTATGGAGTCAGTAACCAAAATGTCTGTCAGCGGTTCCTCACATCAAGCTATAATGATCTGCCACTGATATACCAAGAAATCACAGTGCTATGTAAAATGTACCAGACAGACATATTTTGCAAAACTGTTTGGTCCAATACACTCTGTACACACCTTAGATATGGGTCATATAGTATGGACAGCACACAGCCAGGAAATCCCTCAGGCATTATATCAGGGAGGTGCTGGACTGTTTCATCGGGCTCAGCAGACTGTAGCACACAAAATCCTGGACTGGAGTACAGGCAGGTCTGGCCTGGGTGCTGCAGCCAGTCATGCACCAAGTGTAACCAGTGGTGCGTGCTAATAGTACAGTAACCTCTATTGTGTAATAGTAGGTATGTAGAGGTTCTCATCTCACATCAGTCACCTTGTGTGTGTGTGTGTGTGTGTGTGTGTGTGTGTGTGTGTGTGTGTGTGTGTGTGTGTGTGTATATTCCACATACAGCAGAATACACACACCCAACAGGCCTATGTCTATGCAATGGTCCCTCATTTTATGGCCCTGTGACTACAGTCCTCCATAACAGTGGCCTCCCTGTCAGCAGCTACTGATGCCATTCACCCCAACAGCAGTGGCAGACACTATCCAAATGCATAAGCTCCATGGTGCATGCGATAACTACATAACATTATAGTGTATACAGCTAGAGAGGTAGTGGTTGTAATCCCAGCAACAGCAACTCAATGAGTGTGTGTAAGTATATTCCCTTGTTGCTGTGTTTATTTATTGTTGCTGTGTTTATTTCTTGCCTATGTGTGTGCAATGCCAATACATTTTAAAGCCTGTGCCTACCTGTGACCCCCCCCCCCCATTGGCCTACTTTACAGGGCCTGCTGATGTCATCCAGCTTAGATGCACGGTTACACACTTTCCAGACACATAAGATCTGTGGCACATGCGATAAGTATGTAGCACTATAGTGTATACAGTTAGACAGGCAGTGGTTCTAATCTCAACAATAGTAACTCAGTGCGTGTGTCTAAGTATATCCGCGTGAAGCAGTGTGTATGTCTTGTCTATGTGTGTGCAATGCCAATAAATTTTAAGGCCTGTTCCACCCTGTTAATCCCCCCATTGGATTACTTTACAGGGCCTGCAGGTGTCATCCACCTTAGATGCACAGTTAGACATTTTCCAGGTACATAAGCTCCGTGGTGCATGTGATAAATGTGTAGCACTATAGTACATATAACTAGACAGGTATGAGTTCAAATCCCCGAACTGGCAACTGTGTAGGTGTAGTTGTGACAGACGCACAGTTAGACACTCTCTAGGTACATAAGCTCTGTGGTGCATGCGATAAGTACGTAGTGCTATAGTACATACAACTAGATAGGTAGGCATTCTAATCTCAAAATTGGCAGGTAGATGTGTGAGTAGGCATGTCTCCTTGCAGCAGTGTGGCTGTCTTCCCTGTGTTTGTGTGCAACAGCTATACCATTTTAAGGACCTGTGCAAACCTGTTAACCCCCCAGTGGCAACCTTTACAGCACCTGCAGATGACATCCACCTGAATAGTAGTGTGTGTGTGTGTGTGTGTGTGTGTGTGTGTGTGTGTGTGTGTGTGTGTGTGTGTGTGTGTGTGTGTGTGTGTGTGTGTATATCCCCTTGCAGCAGTGTGATTGTGTTAGGCCCAACATCTGTCCCACCATTCAGGTTGCAGTCCATGTTTGGCCAGGTGTGTCCTGTGAAAACAACTAAAACAATCCATAGTTCCCAAGTGTGTAGGACAACAAACATTTCCTACAAGTGTGTAATAGTTGCATAAACCAGTCATTTTACATCAGAAACACCTGACTGTTCTGAGACATAGCATAACCTAGGGAAATGCTTTAAAAATAAGATGTCATCTTGGCAGACAAAAATAAGTTGTGTCCTTTGCACTTGCCGTGGGTATGGTTTGTCGTACTAGCTGTCACAATACTACAATACGTGTCTGACACTGGGCATTCATTAAGGTGGCAACCGTACTCTGTGTTGCCTATGTGTGTGCAATATATATACATGTCAAGGCCCTGTGGGAAGCCGGTGCCCCTACATAACCCACATGTATCTAGGCATGAATGCTAACTGGCACCACCCACATATGGAGATACTGACTAAGACTGTGGTGATTGTAAGTTGTGCGCTGTCTGTCATTGACCCACCAAATGATGTTAACACACTCAACAAGGTCTTACATTGGGTACAGACTGTTGCCAAGGTCCTAGCCTCAAGCTTAATGCAGAAAACATATACATCATACCATATGGCAAGGACACAGTCCCACTGTTTGCCACATCATTGGCAACCCTATAAACACACAACCTGTGTAGAGAGACTTGGGTACTCAGTTTGATAACAATGTTGTATTCAACCATCATGTCATTGTCCATGTTGGTGTGAACAACCTGAGATGTACCTCCCTGGGCTACATGAAAAGAAACATGGAGGAGCTCTCCGATCTTGTAGCCCAGGCAGGTATGACCCTAGCCCTGAGTAGCATCCTGCCATCACCCAGAATTATACCACAGTACAAGGACAAAATGATTGACTTCAACAATTGGCTTTACTTCTGGTGTTATTCTAAGGGGATCCAGTATCTCTCTGCCTGGGATGACATGGGCGACAGACCATGATACTTTGCAGAAATGGCCTGCACCTGTCACCCCTGGGATTCCGGATACTGGCAAAGGCTCTTGCCGCCCCTATAGTCCTTTTTTTAGGCAAGGTTCAAATGAAAAATTCACCACCGTAACAGGAATAGGCAAGCAAAAACTGAGTGTAATGCTACTCAATGCTAGAAGTCTAAATTTCAAAATGCACTCACTTGAGACACTCCTTAAAATGTTGAACATCAATATCTGTGCAGTGACTGAGACCTGGTTCAAGGCTCTAGAGAGCATCCCTGCATTACCAGGCTATAACTCATACCACACTTTTCGGCCATCTAACCTGGACTAAAAAACCAAAGGCGGAGGTGTGTCCATATTCATTAAGGATATCCACACCTCCAAGCTAGTTGCGCAGCATAATGCATCCAAGGTTATCCAAGTGCAACTAACTCTGGGCAAAACTGCAATCCAAATTGTAGCTTGCTACAGATCCCCCACCATGCCCCAGGATTCCCACTCCTCTTTTCTTGATATACTGGAAAATATTAGGGTTCAACCAAACACCCTAATAATGGGTGCTTTCAACTACCCACCATTAACTGGGAAAACTATTTGTGTACCAACTTCTTCGCTCAATGCTTTCTGGAATTCATAAATTCCAATATCCTAGATCAGCTTATCCACACCCTCACCAGGGGCAACAATATCCTAGACCTAGTCATTACCAATATGAACGACCCAGTGTTCCACACCTGAAATCAACTCCTCATTGGTCAGATCCGACCATAAGCTAATAACCCTAGATATCTGCATCCCACCCCCACCCGCCATTAAGGAAACCACAGTAAAAAATTTCTCCAAAGGCAACTTCATGCTTCTTAAGACGGAAGTGGTGAACTTCATGACACCCATGCAGATGGACAATACAGTTACAACTGCTGAATCCTAACAAATGCACTCTATAAGCTCTTAAATGAGTGCATGTATCGTGTTATCCCAAACAGAGCCAAGATGCTATCCTCCAAAAAAGGAAGCCGATCTGGTGGGTCCCGTGCCATAAACAAACTCTATAATAGCAGGAAGAAACTTTTGCAAAAGAAAGTAAAATCCCATGAGTGGAGGAGCTGCCTGGTCAGCCTCAGTAAGAAGCTGAGATCCCTTATAAGATCCTCCAAAGCTAGCTATGAAAACAAAATCTCCACTGATTCTAAAGGCAATGACAAAGCATTCTATAGCTATGTCAAGAATCTCAATGGCAACACCCAGATCTGCTCTGTGTCGCATCACAACGGCACAAAAATTACAGAACCAACTGATATTGCCAACATCCTGGCAGACAGGTTCAGTGCTAACTTTACCCCCCCCCCCCTCTCGCACCCTAAATGACCATATCTATACAGGAAGAATGCAGAGTCCCTGTAATCACATCAATGCAGGTAAAAGCTGCACTCTCTAAAACCAAAAGCACAGCATCCATGGGACCGGACACCATCCCATGCTGCATTTTACATGAAATTCTGAACGAACTGCCTCCTGACCTAAGCACCATGTTCAATCATAGTCTCATGTCAGGCTTTGTGCCCACTGAATAGCGCACAGCAACAGTTATCCCACTCCACAAAGGGGGAGCCACCACTGATCCTGGGAACTATCACCCTATTAGCCTAGCAAGCCTGGCCTGCAAGCCCATGGAACGTATCATCATGGAACTCATAAACAAAGACATTGGTAACCTCCAAACTCTGGACCTCACCCAGTTCGGGTTTGTGAAAGGCAGATCATGCCTCCTGAACCTGATCGACTTCTTTGAAGCAGTCACCAAAGCCGTAGATGAGGGTAAGGTGGTTCACACAGCCTATCTTGACCTTGCCAAGGCTTTCGACATCATCCTCTATTCTGGAATTATAGCTAAACTCACTAACCTAGGTATAAATCCCTATGTCACAAGATGGTTTGTCAACTAGCTCACTGAGAGAACCCACACTGTAAAAGTTGAAGACTCCAAATCTGACTTCAAACCAGTGACAAGTGGAGTACCGCAGGGTTCAGTCCTGGGACCTCTCCTGTTTGGTATCTAGTTCTCTGAAGTACAGGCTAACACAGAAGGCCTCTGGCTAATGAGGTTCACAGATGACTACAAACTAGTAGCCATAGTCGAGTCCCCAAATGATGTGGACATCCTATAGAAGGGCCTCACTGAGACAGAAGCCTGTTGTCAGAGGCATAGCCTCAAGCTCAATGCCAAAAAGTGCATTGTCATCCCGTTTGTTAAAAACTCTGTACCCATGAACTACCACATAAACTGCAGTCTACTTAATGCTGAATGTGTGATAAGAGACCTTGCGACCCAGGTGGACAGTAGTCTCTCCTTTGATAATCACATCACCACAGTAGTCAGGAAATCCTTCTATGTGGCACACCTCATCACAAAAGCGTTCTCATCCAGAAAAAAAGAGGTAATTGTTCTCCTCTACTCAACACTCATTAGACCCATTATAGAGTACAATGCCCCTTTTGGACTGTACCTCACAAGACATCTGCAGCAGCTGGAAAGGCCACATAAGTACCTCACAAAGATGATTACTGGCCTCAAACAGATGCCCTACACTGATCATCTCAAACAAATCCAGCTTTACTCTATAGCATATCGCCTACTCCGAAGAGATCTCTGCCTAACATATAAAGCTATGTCAAACCCAGAGCTGTTGGACATGCTACACCTTAAGAAATCCCAATCCCTCTGAGCTACATGCTCTAGGGACCTAAACCTTGTCACCACAATAAACAGGACATGCTGGAGAGATAGATTCCTGTCCCAGAGACTTCCTATACTCTGGAATAAGCTACCCATCTATGTCAAGCAAAGTTCCTCATTAGCACTCTTCAAGAAAAATCTTGAGTGGATGGAAAATAGGAAATACACCCCGGGGATCACTTCTGTGGCTCTGTTCAACAGGGGCACAGGAAATTAACTTTCTTGGGTGGCGTAAGCCAGGGAACCTTGTTGGCTAGGCTTACTTAGGCCCTTGGGCCAATAGCCTAGTACCTACCTATGAACCTAAGAACCTATGTAGTGGCAGTGGTCAGAAAGGCCTTGTACATGGTGCAACTCATAGGTAAAGGGATTGTATCTAGAAAAAGGGTGGACATTACCTCTGTGTGGTCTTCAACCAGTAGAATAATAATTCAGTACAATGGATCATTTCATATGTACCTATTCAGACATCTGCAACAACTGGAAATGCCATGGTAATACCCACAAAGGTAATCCGTGGCCTCCACCACCTGTCTCATGCAGACAATCTCTAATCAGTTGTGCCTCACTTGATATCAGACAGGTTGCTCAGAGGTGGGTTGTGGCACACCTACAACCCAATGTTGAACCCTGCCCTTCAACAGCTGCCTCATATATGTGAGCCTACTTCCCTATACATTATCAGCACAAGAGGCCTGAATCTGATAGTCAACATCAACAAAACCTGCCAGACAGACAGGTTTGTCTCCCAGAGACTGCCCTGTCTCAGGAATTCACTTCCCATACATGTCAAACAGAGTACCATGCAGACTCTCATCAAATGCAACCATGGTCAGTGGATGGAATACCACAAATTTGTCGCATGGGGTCCCACCTGTGTCCAGCAATGACAATGGCAACCGGTGGTGATAGATGATTCTGTTGGGGATAAACTAATGGTTAGGCTTGTTAGTGACCCAGTGCCATTATTGTAGTAATCTTCTATGATACCATGAACCTGTGATTGTACTGAACTCCTAGGTGACATGTAGCATGCTGTGTCAAAGGGTATGCATGCAAGATTACACTGTCTACCCCCATTGCCCCTGACATGCTGCCCTACACATATGCACCTAGTTAACCATGCAAATGTATAGCCGTACTTTGGTGACATCACATTCCTGCATTGCCACCATGCCATCCTGAGCTTCTGTACAGCCATACCTTGGTGACATTGCATTCCTGCATTGCCACCATGCCATCCTGAGCTTCTGTATTGGCAACATTTCCCCATGGCATAGACACACAGACACATGGAACAGAATCAGAAAAGTTCTGGGAGACAGCGGTCAGTCAGCAATATTAACACCAAAGCACCATCATGGAACAAAGGTACATACACTGTGATGTGTACTCATGATACATGCCAGCAGACACCATCTTATAGGGCATAGCACTACTGCACTACTAACTGTCAGTAACTGTACTATAGTCACCATGTGCATCAGATACATATTTGCATGTTCCTGCATTGATGGAATGGATGACAGGGATGTGGTACAGGTATCATCACATGGACAGGGTGTGGTGTGGGATTGCCAGAGGCCTAGGCTGTGCCACACAGTGGACATCATGTATGTGTGTGTGTGTGTGTGTGTGTGTGTACGCGTCTGGAGTGGTGCTGGTCAGCTGGGTCATGGAGAGGGGATGTGTGTGTCTGGTGGTGACCTGCATGTGACAGTGATTTGTGTGTGTGTGTGTGTGTGTGTATACACAGTCAAGGCATGTGCTAGCCTTACATGAGGGTATGTTGTACAGCTGTGGACTGTACATGGCAGAATGTACAGTTCACCATCTACAGACATGAACATGGGAACTGTTCTTGCCAGGAGTGCCACTGGCACCACCATGGCCAGGGTCAGATGCAGTACTACTTGCTGATGGTGACTATTGTCTGCTGGGTCAGCGTCCCTCTCAGGACCTCCCAGTACCACGTGCCCATGGCCTGCCTTGTTGTGGTGTGTATAGCACCCCCCTTCATTTCTGCTGTTGGTGCTGCCAGTATGGGACTATGACTGTGCATGGTCATGTGGGCTGTCAGCTGATGTTGTTGTTGACCTACGTCCACGTGTCCATTGTACTACTCCCACCACATTTCCAGCATGGACACTGCACAGTTAAGGAGTGACAATGTCTCACTCCACTCTCTATCCACTACACTGGCAAAATGATGTAGGGCATCACCAATGCCATAGATGGAGTCATGGATGCCAGGCAGTGATGCACCCATGCTGCTGAGCATCCATCTGTTGTTGCATTCAGAATGTGCCTGTGCATCCAGGATGGACCAAAACATGGGTCGGGTGACACGTGCTGTGACTCCTCTTACACATGCTGGATGGCCAGCAGTCCTCCTTTGAGCACCCCTGTCAATCTGCCTGTGTGGGACCTCACCAGCTCCCTGGCAATGACTACTGTCCACAGTCAGAGATGCCATAGTCGCCACACTCTCCTGTTTGATGCCACTACCCCCAGACTGTCCAATATCTGTGGCCGCAGGGGACTTGGTGTGTGTGGGCATACTAACTGTGTGTGGAAACACTGGGGGAGGAAGTGGGATGTGAACACATGACACACATTCAGCCCCCAACAACACCACCTGTGCCTCACTATGGCCACCATTATCACTAGAGTCCAATGAGACACTGACATCAGGTTGTGAGCAGGACACATTCCAAACCCCTTGGTCATTGGGGAAGAAGACAACATGACTACATTACTCCCTCCTCTATTATGTCTGCTGCTCCACAAACACACACAAATGCATGTGAGGTGCCAAAACTGCATTATACACACCGCACTGTATTACAGATCCCATGTACAACACACAAGCAGACCATGACAGACACAGTTAAGACAGGCCCTTAACAAATGCAGTGCAGCTACGTCCAGTTATTGTTTGGAGCGGCCTTAGTTTGACTAGTGCCCTAGGCAAAAGGGTTCCACAGCGCCCCCCACCACACCACCTGGTGCCGCCATCCTGGTCTACTTACACCAAATAAACATGGAAAAAGTGCCCCTGCTACAGCGGTGCCCTAGGCGGCCGCCTAGTTGGCCTGTGCCTAAGGCCGGCTAGGGATATGTGACATGTCAGTGTATGTGTTGGACCCTCACCTTTAACACAGTGCACCCTTTTCCACCATACTAATGCTGTCCTGTATAGCAGACTGCCTAGACCATCACAAAGCTATGTGTGACTATGTTACGGCTCCTGCAAATATGCTACTGTGATTATTAATGTAATGCACTGCAGTGAACCCCTCCACAGCTGAACATGCAAGTATTGCAATATGGCTAAGCTTAACAGTTGAGTCCATGGCAAACTGGCAGCCCTGAGCATGCCTAGGATATAGAGGAGCCATGAAAATACAGTTGCACAGTCACCGGCTTCAGGATGATTGACTCCGGCCACAATAGAGGTACCTATGGAATTGTGGGAGAGAGGTACTGTCAGCAGATACAAATGTGGCATTGCTACAGGGTAATATGTGCATATATCAACATGTACCATACGAACTGTTATTCCACCCAAATTGCTGACATTCTAAATATGTGTGCACATGTGTGTGTTACAACCCCCCCACAAATGCAGAATAACCTGACATCCATGTACAGATATGCAGAGGCTGCCACTATGACTGCTACAGTATTAACATGATGACCACAGGAGGCTTACCTGGGTGATACTCTGCTAAGGTGGCTTACCTGGGTGCTCCTTTGCTGTGGAAGCTGTGCCATACACCTCCACGACATATAGTATGATGGATCTTTGTGAGCTGGTGGCAGGACCCAGGTTTGCCAGGAACTCCTTTATGGCCAGTAGTGGGTGTAGTGTTGCAGGCCCTCCACCAGTGCCAGCACATTCCCAGCCACAGCTGTGGCCCTTTGCAGTGCATTATTTATCATGTCTGTGGCACAGTGTCGGACCTGCTCATAGCTCCTTTCCTGTTGCCCGACATGATTCACTGATGACACGAGGTGTGCCCACAGTGCAGTACACTGTTGCTGATTATGGCATCTCATCCACAGCAGGATCTGATGATCTAGTATGGCAGAATTCGCCACATCTGAAAATGGTGGGTTCCTACATTGGTGCATCACACCTGAAAGACAAGAAGAGGAGAACACATCATAGAACCATATACGTTGCTCTCCATTATGTACACACCCTGAACATCCACATTTGCCAGCAATATCCTCTTTTAACTCCCCCATTATACCCCACCATCTATCACCACACTATGTATGTGGCTATCGGCAACATAGTGCCAACACATCATGCATTACCCTCCTGATCTTGCTGTTTCCTGCTACTTGCTACATGTTATTTTAGGTGTTCCACTGCATTTTACTGTTGCAACTATTACTGCTTGTTTATAGCCTGTCTACATTGTATGCAGTTGTGTCAGCCTCTTATTCCTGTTTTAAGCACCTGGGCTGTAGGCCCACCATTAAGGTCTCCCTAACCTTCATCCAGAGTCTGGAATATATGGTTGCACAGTGTCCTACAGTTTCCCCTGCCAGTCTTGTTGACATGAGCATTCTGGCACAGTGCATCAAGTGCCTCATGCACACAGACAACCATCTACAAACACCACCAAGGAACACAATTTGTGAGATAAGCAATGACATTAGTAACCTACACTTCATGTTCTATCCCTGTCAAGGACGCATATCTGGCACTGAACAAGTTGTCATCACAATCAGCATACCTCACACACCACCCACACCTACACAACACACACTGACATATGCATAGGTCTGTAACATACACATCCAGGAGCAAAGGAGACATCTGAGGCAAAGACATACATGAAATACACAGCCCTCTACAGCACATACCTCACATTGTGTCCCAAAGCCACAAAGGGATCACCATACATAAAACATATTAGTCATATGAGACTCCATTGTGAGACACACAGATGTGCCACACACCAGGCTGTTTATGGGGAAGGTTACAGTTACTTGCCAGCCAGGTGCCAGAATCTGCCATATCACATACGCACTGTTGTCTCTCAACAACAGGTACTGTCCATGTTGGTGTGCCTGACCTGACATTTACTTCCCTGGACTGTATGCAGTGCGACCTGATTGAGCACACTGATTATGTGTCCCAGGCAGGTATGTCCCTAGCCTTATGCAGCATTTTGCTTGTCACCCAGATTGATGCCGCAATTCAATCAGGAAATGATTGACCTTAACAACTGGCTTGTGATGCTGTGCCATTCCAGGAGGATCCAGTAGCTGAGAGCCTGGGATGATATGTTCAGCAGACCACGATGCTTTGCCAGAGATGGCCTCCATCTGTCTCAACAGGCCTTCATGCATCTGGCAGTGGTTCTTGCCACCCCCATTGTGCCTTTATTAGCAGACTTGGTGAGGTTAACACAACCAACATACAACTGTCAGCACATCACACATAGAAGACCATGCAGCTAAACGCTAGGAGTCTAAACATGAATCTGCGCTCATTGCAAGCATTCATAACCCTTGGAAATGCTGACAACTGTGCGGTCACAGACACATGGTTCAAAGCTGCAGATAGCACCCCACCCTTACATGGCACCCTTACTATCATACAGTCAGACCCCAAAGTGTGGGTGCTAAAGCTATGGGACATGGTGTGTCAGTATATACGAAAGACATACACACCTCCAGGCTGTACAGGCAGTAAGATGCACAGGGGACACTGCATGGGCAGTTCACCATTGCCAAGACACCTATCCACATCATAGCTAGCTACCAGTCCCCACATATGACCAGGAAGCCCATTCTACCAATATAGACCTGTTCAACTGTATCAGGATTTGGATCTGTACCCTGATCCTGGGTTGTTTGAACTACCCAAACATGCATTAGAAGAAGCACTCATACCAGCACACTAATGGCCAGAGATCCATCAACAAGATCCATCAACAGTGGAAATGCAAACACCTGGGAGCAGCTAGGTGCTACCCCCACATGAGGTGAAGGTCGGTTAGAGTTGATATTAGACAAAACGGGTAACCACTGCAGCATCCCAACAGTGTCATCCTCCATTGTGAAAGCAATCATAAAGGGGTCACGTTTGCAGTCATCATCTCCACAATACCCATCTAGCTAGGGTCAGACACACATACAGCTCCAAAGTTGAATACAGCCTTCTGTGGAGAGGTATACACAGCTTTTCAGCCCCTACCCCCTCTGTTGGAACTGGCACCAATATCCACAAATGCACAAAAGTGCTATAAGTGCATTTGTATAGATGCCTGAAGTCAAGTATACCTGACAGGACTACATCATCCTCTGCAAGGATATGTACACCTGTCTGGTAGACATCTGCAATAAATAGTGTCTATAACAGGGATGACATACTGCTGTCCAAGACAGAGTAGGGGCAGGTACCCATTTGATGCAATGTCACCTTAGCCTGAACTAGCAAATAACATCACTACTGGAATCCTGCAAAGCAAACTCCCAGCCCAAATTAGTGACATCCACTACAGACAATCATCTCCCCTTCTTCACATATGTCTGCAACATCACAGGAAGCACTCAGATCTTCTCAGTAGTGGTGGTCAAGGATACCAGATATACAAGTGCTATAGGTATAGCATATGTGATGCCTGACAGATTCAGTGTAGGTTTCACCCCCCCACTGTCTCCCATCAGTACATCAGGACATCCCCAGTACCTGCTTGTTTCTCCTTATATGTAGGTAACAGGTCACCACTGCCACATCAAAGTCATGGAATACAGCTGCCATGGGAGCCTATCACATCGCAGGATGCATCTTACATGACACCAAGCATGACCTTGCAGCACAGTAAGGCACTGTATTCAACCAAAGCCTGAATACCGCCTTTGTCCCAGCCAAGTGGAGGACACTGACTGTCACCCCTTTACACTAAGGTGGGGTGTCCACCAATCTGGCATATTATAGAATCATCAGCCTAAGTAGGCTGATCTGCAAGGCCATGGCATAGTTTATAGTGAACCTCATTAACAAGGACATTGGCGACCTCCACATACTCCATCATGCACAGTTAGGCTTTGTCAAGGAGGGAATCATGTCTGTTACAATTTATTGACCTCTTTGACACAGTCACCAAAGCCATGGATGGTGGGTGACAGTGGATACTGCCTACCTGGACCTGGCCAAAGACTTTGACAATATTCCCCACTTGGCCATAAGAGATGTACGCCCCCATCCAGGGATCAGTCCATATGTCAGTAGATGGGTAGCACACTGACAGGACCTACCTAGTCCACATAGGGGAATAGCCCCAAGCAGTAGACCCATAACTAGTGGCGTAACATGGTGTTCTGTGTTTGGACCTCTGTTATGTGCGATGTACTCTTCTGAGGTGCAGGGCACATCCATTGGGTTATGGCCGACCATGTTAGCAGATGACTGCATTGATGGGTACTGTCACTAGATTCCCTAGTGATGTGGACATCTGCCAAGAGAGTCTCATGCAGACACATCACTGGTGCCAGAAACATGGCCTCAAGCTGCATACCGCAACATGCAGCATCACACCCTTTGGGGAGAGTAATGTCCTCACATATTATCACAGTACTAACAACATCCTACACACGCAATCAGTCAAGAGGGTTATGTGTACACAGGTTGATTACAACATGACATTTGCCCACCATGTTGCTTCTGTTGTACGGAGAACCTTCTACATGGCCCACCTCATACATAAAGTACGTCATGCAGGGACATGGGGGTCACAACATCCCTGTATTCTCCCTTAATAAAGACCATTATTGAGTATAATGCCCCTGGGGTCATTTACTTGGCAAAGCACATGTAGCAACTGTGGAGATCACTGAGGTTTCCCAGCAGGGAATACCATGGCCTCACACGTCTACTATATACAGATTAGCCCATCCCTCTACCCAGTTTCAGACAGACTCCTCAGAGGTGACCTCTATCTGGCATACAAGGTGATCAGGGACTCCACCTTGATGGAACTGCTGCATAACTGCAAGTCAGGCTCCACTCTCGACCTGGTGTCACATCAACAGGACTTGCTGGCGGGTCAGATGTGTGTCCCACACACTCACACAGCTGTGGAATGGACACACTGTCCACATCAGCCAGGGTAGCTATTTACACCTTTTCAAGTGAGACCTGGATAACTGGATAGTTAACAGGACATACACACTTGTGATACAACCTGTATCACTGTTGGACTGGGGCATTGGGCATTGGGTGCTGACTTGCATAAACATGGGCTAAACTCTGGGCTAGGCTTGTGAGGGCCAAAGGGCCAATAGCCTAGTAACATTGTATAGTCCTAGGTATACCAGTTATGGCCTTGTGTGCTCTGATGGACTGTGTTGTTATGTGTCCACTCCCATCACTGCCATCTACTGTGGTGTGTCCCCTATAGGTGACATACCAGTACCATGTCATACAGCCACCATCTGACAAATAGGTGAGTGGCACCACAGGTGTATGGGGACAGTCCAGCAACATCTGTGCAACACAATTACAGACAGCACTGTAAACCTGTTTTAGGGTATCCTCCTTGTGGGTGTCCAACATCTGCAGTACACATATATTTGCAGAATGTGTACATGTGCCTGATATATGTGGACCCTCTGCTAGACAACTGTGGATGCCTGGAAAACAGCAGGAGAATATATAATGGTTGTTACTACACTGTGAGGAATCTGGCTGTCACACAGCAGACACCTCAGAAAACAGTCATGGTACTTTAATATCTTGTACTGTATTCATTCCCTCATGTTGCATGCTCAATATGTACACTCAGTTGCTGAGGTGGAGGCTGTCCCCCCCCCACTACTACTGGATGTAACTTCCTGCCCTGCTGTAGGGGGTCAACATGTATGCTAGCCTTAGCTCTCAAGTGATGATATACAGGTGTTTAGTACACAGCGCCTAGCCAGAGTATTTCAGGAACAGTCAGGGACACCTGGACAATGTTTGAAATATGCCTGTGTGACATTCACAGAATGAGAGGATCAGACTGACCATACATCATGTGATATGGCAGCTGTAGTCACCACTACTGACTGTCACTATTGTCTAATACACAATCCAGTCACATTCGTACATGAGCTGACCATTGCTGGGGGGACTCAGGGACCAGAGCTGTGATCTATGTCTCAGCAGGCAGAGCCAAAAGGGAAACCTGTAGCTGCTGGAGAGCTGACTAACACTGACATGTAATTCCAAGATATTTACCACAGACATCTATTGTTGTAATCCCGATTTCCCATGCCTGCATCCCCCAACTGCATCTGATTAAATGGGGAATACTATTACATACCTGGTATAGTGCTGTACTCCTTTATGTGCAGAAATCCTGTGATAGAATGCTGGGATAGTGCAGTCTGTCATCATAGAGAAAGTCACAGACCTGTGTACCATAGGCAGCAGCTTGTCTTTTATAGGTAATGCTCATGAACAGCTGATTTTCTGTGCACCAATTTGTGGCTCAGACTTGCTGACTGCATTCAGAACAGCTGGGTTGCATTTTCATTAGCCAAAGTCATGGGACTTCAGTGCTGTATTTGAGACCTTTACTCTTTTCCTGGCCTGTGAGAAGGACATTATCGATGTGTGGGGAGTACAGCATCACAGAGGGTAGGTTGAAACACTGTCCACTGTTTGGATTTATGTCATATGTCCACAGTTTTGCATGCAATGTTTAGCCATTGTGAACAGACTTTCTGATTATGTGGCAGTTTACTGTTTAACAATGTGGGTTGAGGTCAGTAAGGAGGCAGACAGATGCAAGTGTCATTTGCATCAGAATATGCATGCTGCTGCAGTAGCCACTGGTCTATTAGCTGTGTATGTGTGTAGGGGAAGACTTTGACACATGATCCTGTTACTTGACCATTTCTCCCCACCCCTTTATGTATGGGTGTTGTGTGGATTCCCTGTTCTAGGTGTTTGGGAGGTATGGTAGGTCTGTAGCAGATAGCTGAACATACTGATGCATATGTTGCAGGCTGCAGCTGCTGCATTCTGCTCAGGAGTCATACTGGGGATTGTGAACACATTGTGGGACAGTAAGCTCTGTATGTGACTGAGGGAGCAGTGTCAGCTCTGTTGTTACAGCATAGCCAGGGTGAGGGTACCCATAACAATCCAGGTGAGGCATGTGCCTCTTGTACATATGTATCAGAGAGTGGTAGGTGACATTTAGGACACCTGTACATATATGTGAAGCATGTCCCAACCACCAGGCCTTTGAAGTGCTAATATGGGTTGCAGTGACTGCAGTAGCAAAAATAACTTGTGCTTAAGATTGCACGGCTCAGTCATTTAATTGTTTTTACAACCATGTACTTGACATGCAACACACTGGAATGGAAGCCAGAACTGTGGGTGGAAAAATGTTATGCATGGCAGGACTGTAACAGATTGAGCTACGGAGTCAATACTCTATCAGGTGTATTTGCAAGACATATGTGCATTCATACAGTCTGCTATACAGGATTGGCATGAACATGTGTAATCGGATGGGTATGGCATGTGACACTGAACTGTCTGTCATGATTTCATAATCTGAATGTTTACTGACATACCAGTACATCAGCACACAGCCTAGGTTGTGTGACAAGTGTGCCAAATGTGGTTGGCACAACTGTGGACATTCCGTAACAGTCTGTGGAGTTGTCAGCTCTACCTGATAGCCTAGGCCTCACGTACATCAATCAACATTTATTTGTCTGTGTACTGGTATGCTGTCTGTATCACAGTCCCAAGTACGTTGTCAAATTCCCCATTATATGTACAAGCATTGTGTCACTGGCAATAAGACACCTATCATTCATCAGACCTGAATGGCCTAGTGGGCTTGTGCCTTGTGCTATAGTTGATAGGGTGCTGGGTTTGAAACTTGGCTGGGCCGAATGTTTTTGTAATGTTCCTCTCAGATATACAGGATAACTTTATGGAAACACCAATCACTCCTTAAAGCTGGTTGATCTAGTGGGGGTAATGCACTGTTCTGTAATTACTAGGGTCTTTGGTTTGAAACCTGGCAAGGCTGAATTTTTTTAATGATATGCATCACTGATACAAACGATAAGTTTATGGAAAACAGCTGGCAGTCTTTGAAGCTGAGTGGCCTAGTGGGCTAATGCCCTATGCTGTAGTTAACAGGGTTCTGGGGTTGAAACCTGGCAGGGCTGAATATTTTTGCAATGTGCATCACTGATAAACAGGATAAGTTTATGAAAGCATCTGCTAGTTCTGAAAGCTGAGTGGCCTGTTCTGTGTCATAGTTGGCAGGATCCTGGCTTTGAGTCTTGCTAAGGTGATCATTTTGCTGATGTGCAGAACAGTGTCAGAAAGACACAAGGTGATTAAAGCAGTTTTAATCAGTTTAAGTGGGTTTGTATTGTGTGGCGTGATGCACTGCACCACTTAGCTCCGCTTAAACCCATGCTAATTAAAAAAAAAAAAGAAACGAAAAAAGGGGTGATAGGAAAGCAGTGAATTGGGGACAAGCAGGGGGAAAACAATGCAAAAGGCAGGTAGGGATGTGCAGGACAGGTGTAGGAAAGAACCATAGGGCTCCATTTCTTCTACAGCAAAAGCTGTGCAGGTTGTGGGCAATTTGGAATTTGGAGCCTCACATCCCAGAGGAAGGGATGTTGTCTACATAACTTTGTTGATTAATTGTTGTAATGATTGATTGATGGCACTGTAGGGGTCTATATTAAAATTGCAAAACCTCACTTGCGCAAATATGAAAACGTTGACACATATATAGCGAACCAAGAAAACACTGAACGGCCTGAAGTGCAAAATTTGAAATGTCAAATCGTCATAGTTGGCCAATCCCACTGCCCGCTGTGTACTACCTACCCAAACAAAATAAATAATCCACACTTCCCTATATCTACACCTCACCCATATATCCCATATCCTAATCAAACATTCACTGCACACAAATGTATTTAACTATAAACAAACACCCAACTACAGGAAAAGTATAAATTACGTATAGATTCAGCTACACAACAATATTACTATACATACACTTAACATAACCCTACTTCAAACCTTAAAGTAAAGGTTGCATGTATTGCTATGTATGCACTTACCTTAACCCGCACCCTAACCCTAAGGTCCGTAACTTGTGGGACATTGTCATCCTAAGCATCTTGGATCCACTGGGCCAAGAGTTCCCCCTTCCTATGCTTCAGGTCATTGTAGTGGTGATGCACCTGTTCACCAGTACAGGTGATACGAGTTGCACTGGTGAGGTCGCATGACAACTGGTCCCAGGCCTCTGATTTGCTTTTGGACCCCTGGCACTGGCCCTGCAGCAGCTGAATGTCATGGTCTTCAATGAGAAGCCCAACCATGACCCTGGACTCCAACATGCCCCACCATTGCATCCAGAAGCATGCACCCTCTCCAACTCCTGTCATAGTTCCTGCATAGGTCAAACTCCAACAGGTTCTGGCTGTATTCCCACCTGTTCACCTTAAATAAGGCTGTTCTCCCCACCCTTTGCTGCCATTGGGCCATTTTTAAAAATGCTAAGCGAAGCTTAGCACTGCACAAATCTGCTGAACTCAGTTGAGCAGTGCTTAAACTGGCAATGCTTAGCAATGCCCAACCCAGCTAAGTGGAGCTGCATGTTACTAAGTACTGCTAAAATGGGTCTTGTTTAAGCATTGCTTGGCTTGGCTTAGCAGTGCTCAGCAGAGCTTAGCTAAAGGCAAACCAGAGTTCATTAAAAAGAATAAAAAAAAATATTGAAATTAATTGTCATTATTGATACTTTATTATTATGTGTATCTAATTTACTTATATCTCCTAACCTTATGTATTCTGATTATAGTTATCTTGGAGTGTTACTTTAATGTATTGGACACTTTTGTGTAACTGGAGCTTTTCTTCTCGGGTCTCCCCTGAAAATGGGCTTCTGGCCCAGCTGGACTAACCCAGTAACAAACGTCAATGTATATATAATTAAAAATATATATTTTTATAACATTTTGCTATCACATGTAAAAGCTCAAAGCATATCTCTCAACATCTTAGAGAAAGAACTCTTGACAAAGCCCGACCAAATGGGGGACAAAGGCCCAAAAAATATAGACATAGTTTAAATATTGATCTTATAAACTTAGAAAGTTGCTAGAGTAACAGGGTTTGCTTTAACATACATTTTCTGAAGGATTTAAAGACTGAAACTCAAATGTATGTCATTATTTAGTGACTTCAATCCTCAGATCATCCAAGTGATTTGCCAGAAAATGACAGATTTTGTGAGGAACAGACTAAATATATGAGTCAAAAATCTGGACAGTTGAAGAGTATGGCTAAAAGGCCTGTCTGTGTATTTGAACCATATACCTACTGCACACAAAACCGTGACTCTAACCATTCAGCTGCAGAGGATATGGTGACTAAAGCTATACATTTCTATATAGCTCTTAGTTCCATTTAAGCACTGCTGAGTACTGCACCACACAAACCCACTTAGCTATGCTTAAACGTGACCTTTTACATTAAACTTGAAAGTATCTGGTTTCTATTTTTAGATGACTGGCATGTGTCCATTGCTAAGTGCCACACCACACACAAAAAAAAAAAAACAAAAACATAATTAACTTTAATATTTCAATGCCATCCAGCACTTTAACAGTGCAGGGGGTGTGTTACTCATCTGCAGATACTGTAACACACCCCTACACCGATTGTGTAACCGTGCTACATGGATCTTTCTCAGTAGCGCGCCTTCATTCATACGTAAGGGTGAGCTGCCAACACAGCCACGGTACCCTCCATGTAGGACTTACACTATTCCTACATGGAGTTTATTAAATCTGGTGGTATTTCTATTGATGTTATTACAGCAAACCAGAAATTGAGTATAATTCATGTTACTTTATTTACTTGGTACAGTTTTTTTATCTTTATCATTGCTGTTTCGTTGTGGGGGGAATCAAAAACTAATATTGTGTTTTTTGGGTTGCCACTGTATCTCTGTTCTTTAATTCTGTTTTTGTACTCAATGCATCAAAATCATTAAGTGGTTATTATATTTCAGTGAACCTGAAATGGATCTTGGAGTTTTTTTTCCCAGAATCCTTGTCAAGCTTTCCTTACGAGTCACACTAGACATAAGGAAATACTGATTTTTTAGTTCCATGTAAATAGAATGTCAACAATATGAGTCACTGGCATCTTGCACAGCTTCTGGAACCTATTTTCTTTTTCACTTTTTTTATATTGCTTAGAGTATTCTGATTTGTGTTCTCAGGTTAGCTCTTACCTCTTATTCTCAACAAAATAAACTAATACAAAAACTAAGTAACTGAAAGCTCTTGATTATGGATATGAATAGTAAGGTTAAGTAGTGAAAATGTTTTAGTCCCTTTAGTTTTGTAATAGAGGTCAGGCATATTTTTAATCAGCCAGAGAAGAAGTTGTATAGAATAATTAGTAAAGAGTTGTAGAATTTTATTTGGGAGGCAAAAAGGGCACGTGTTAATTGGGTAAGTTGATCTTCCCAAAAGAATGTGGTTTAGGATTAACCAATTTGAATGAATATTTTAGAGCTACACAGTTAAGGTTCACATACATAATCCAGGTAGAAGGTTATTAATCAAAGTAGAAAGGGATGATGAAATGAGAGGGAAGTTTGGGAAATATGGAGGGAATAGGAATTTGGACGTAGGCCCTTAAGTAGAATTAAAAAAAACATTCAGAATATTATATTCATAAAGTAGCAGACAGTATTCTAAGAAGTAAGCCAACACAGGAATAGGGAAATGAGTTCTTGCCAACATGGATGATTGTAAACAGGTTTATAGAAAATAGGCAAGAGAGTGCTGGAATTTGCTGGAGAAATTTTGAAAAGATACCTAGGTACTGCGAGCAAATAACTAGAGAATGAAAGGCAATAAGAGTTGGATGAGACTAAGCAGAGGTCTAGATTGCAGGTTAAAGACTGCCTTCCCCACCAAGGATTGATATCAGAGTTTAGACAAAGAGAAAGTGATAGGGGGCTGCTTAGTCAAAGACTTGCTCTAGTAGGGTCTTTGGCAAGTATAGAACAGACGCTGTTGTTAAAAAATGGATAATTAGCTGACAATATAAAACATTACATGATAAATATGAGAATCAATTGGGATGTTAAAAAAGACTTGGGAGAGAGACTGGAAAGGCAGTTTCAAAGAAACAAAAGGAAAACATCTTTATGGCTCCCAAGTATGTAACAAAGTCCAGAAGTTTTAAGATTTTTGCTTGGAAGTGTTTACATAGGAACTTATACCCACGCAGATGTAAGAGAATTTTTCATCAGATAGATAACAAATGCTGAAGGTGCAAAAGGAAAGAGAGAGGTAACCAGAAACAAGTGTTATGAGAGTGCAATGAGTTGGTTGATTTTTAAAACCCCATACTAAGAACTCTGTCAGAAATGTTGTGGGAGCAAATGGCTGTAACTGAGCAAATGATTCTTTTGAGCTGGGGCACAGGATCTGAATTGCCTAGACATAGTAATACCTTGTTAAGTTTAGTATTATTGGCTGCTAAAAAAACAAGAAAATGGAGATCTAAATCTAAACCAACTGTAATTGAAGTACTGAATATTGTAAAAGAGATAAAAGGACTAGATGTATGATCTTTGGAAAAGAGAAGGAGCAAATTACATAAAAATAATTGAAATGTGTGGGAAAAATATATGCAGAACAATGTTCAGGAAGAAGAGGTGTGAGGTTTAAGGGGAGGCAGGAATTATCAATTTATGTACTGCTGGAGTGAATAACAATTGCTAATAGGAACAAAAGACGTATATAATGTAAAATACATGTACATAAAAACTGTTGCTATGTTTTTTCTATTAATGTATGTGTGCCTATTTTTTAAGTGATACTTTAATAAAGGTGTTAAAAATTAAAATAAACTGGATAGGCCAGCGCTATGGCATAAAGGGATAAAGACCTAAGTACTGTCCAGGTGACCCAGGTTCAGTTAGAAAGTAGGATGTCTGAGGAGCTGGCAGGATGGAAACGCTGGGCATACCAAGGAGAAGGTGTTTGTCAAGGATGTTCCCTGACTAGAAGGCATGCTGCATGAAGGGTAGTAGGTCTTAGACATATGTTGATGAATGGCAGACAACGGTGGAGAAATAAGGGTAGGTCGTAACACAAACCCCTCCCCCTCACAGAGGAAGCAGTTACTGGAATGACCCTCAAGATGCCCTTAAAATCTACAGCAGCCCCAGATCACGTGGAGAAAAGACAAGCAAAGAAAGGAGAATCAGGTAGACCTAGCAATGGACAGGGCCCTGGCAGAATGGAAAGGGATGGACAGGACACTGGCAGAGCTGGAAAGGATGGACAGGGCACTAGCAGAGCTGGAAAGGATGGACAGGGCACTAGTACAGCTGGAAAGGATGGACAGGGCACTAGCAGAGCTGGAAAGGATGGACAGGGCACTGGCAGAGCTGGAAAAGATGGACAGGGCACTGACAGAGCTGGAAATGATGAAGCAGCAAGGGGGGTGGGGAGATAAACTACCTTAAACTGCATGTTTTTCAAGCTTACAGTTTTTAAGTCCAAAGGCTGTCAGACTTACTACATAATCGGTGTCAAAGAACTAACATTATAATCCAGGAGCTGTTAACTGATCACACTTGCTTCAACTTCAAAGGACGTTTGACAGACATTTAAATTATGTTTGCCATTCACCAGTGGCTGAAGTAGATAGATGTGTGCTTTACCTTGAATGTTGGTAAAATGTGCTGAAATTGTTTAAAACTATTTTATAATTTCCATCATGTCATCTGTATCTTTGCAATGCAGCACAAAATAAAAGAAGTCTGATTTTCTGTTCTTGAATTTGGGTTAATGACATTTTTTCTCTTTCTTCTGAGGCACAAAAGTCTTTGTGCATAATATTTTACTACCCTTCTTGTATTAATATCTACACCCCTGACATGTTACCTTGTAAAGTACTAACAATTCACCCAAACCATAGCCTTCATGCAAGACAAGTTAGTAGCTTTCTGTGTTTTGACATTAACAGAATTTATAAGTTTATGACATAGGTTCATAGGTAGGTACTAGGCTATCGGCCCAAGGACCTATGTAAGCTTAGCCAACAAAGTTCCTGGCTTACGCCAACCCAAGAAAGTTAATTTCTTGTGCCCCTGTTGAGCGGAACCACAGAAGTGATCCCTGGGGAGCATTTCCTATTTCCCATCCACTCATCAAGATTTTTCTTGAAGAGTGTTAATGAGGAACTTTGCTTGACATAGATGGATACCTTGTTCCGGAGTATGGGAAGTTTCTGGGACAGGAATCTATCCCTCAAGCATGTCCTGTTTATTGTGGTGACAAGGTTTAAGTCACTAGAGCATGTAGCTCAGAGGGATTGGGATTTCTTTAGGTGTAGCATGTCCAACAGCTCTGGGTTTGACATAGCTTTATATGTTAGGCAGAGATCATCTCAGAGTAGGTGATATGCTACAGAGTAAAGCTGGAGTTTTTAGAGACGGTCAGTGTAGGACATCTGTTTGAGGCCAGTAATCCTCTTTGTGAGGTACTTCTGTGGCCTTTCCAGCTGCTGCAGATGTCTTGTGAGGTACATTCCAAAAGGGGTGTTGTACTCTCTAATGGGTCTAATGAGTGTTGAGTAGAGGGGAACAATTACCTCTTTTTTTCTTGGATGAGAACCTTTTTGTGATGAGATGTGCCACATAGAAGGATTTCCTGACTAATGTGGCAATGTGATTATCAAAGGAAAGACTACTGTCCACCTGGGTCCCAAGGTCTCTTATCACACATTCAGCATTAAGAAGACTGCCTCCTATGTGGTAGTTCACAGGTACAGAGATTTTACCAAAGGTGGATAACAATGCACTTTTTGGCACTGAGCTTGAGGCCATGGCTCTGACACCAGGCATCTGTCTCAGTGAGGCCCTTCTGTAGGATGTCCACATCATTTGAGGACTCAACTATAGCTCCTAGCTTGCAGTCATCTGTGAACTTCTTTAGCCAGAGGCCTTCTGTGTTATCCTGTACTTCAGAGAAGTAGATACCAAACAGGAGAGGTCCCAGGACTGAACCCTGTGGTACTCCACTTGCCACTGGTTTGAAGTCAGATTTGGAGTCTGCAACTTTTACAGTGTGGGTTCTCTCAATAAGCCAGTTGGCAACCCATCTTGTGACATAGGGATTTATACATAGTTTAGTGAGTTTAGCTATAATTTCAGAATGGGGGATGGTGTAAAAAGCCTTGGCGAGGTCAAGATAGGCTGTGTGAACCGCCTTACCCTAATCTACGGCTTTGGTGACTGCCTCAAAGAAGTCGACCATGTTCAGGAGGCATGATCTGCCTTTCACAAACCTGAACTGGGTGGGGTCCAGAATTTGGAGGTTACCAATGTCTTTGTTTATGAATTCCATGATGATACGTTCCATGACCTTGCAGACCAGGCTCGTCAGGTTAATAGGGCGATAGTTCCCAGGATCAGTGGTGGCTCCCCCTTTGTGGAGTGGGATAACTGTTGCTGTGTGCCATTCAGTGGTCACAAAGCTTGACATGAGGCTATGATTGAACATGGTGCTTAGGTAGGGAGCCAGTTTGTACTGAAGTTCATGTAAAATGCAGCCTGGGATGTTGTCCGGTCCCATGGATGCTGTGTTTTTGGCTTTAGACAGTGCTGCTTTTACCTGTGTAGTTGTGATTACAGAGACTATGCATTTTTCCTGTATAGATATGGGCCCTTTAGGGGGTGAGATTGGAGTAAAGTTAGCACTGAACATCTCTGCCAGGATGTTGGCAATATCAATTGGTTCTGTGATTTTTGTGCCATTGTGCTGTACCTCAGAGCAGATCTGGGTGTTGCCATTGAGATTCTTGACATAGCTATAGAATGCTTTCTGGTTGTCCTTAGAAACAGTGGTGATCTTGTTTTCGTAGCTAGCTTTGGAGGATCTTATAAGGGATCTCAGCTACTTACTGAGGCTGACCAGGGAGCTCCTCCACTCATGGGATTTTACTCTCTTTTGCAACAGTTTCTTGCTTCTGTTGTAGAGTGTGTTTATGGCAGGAGACCACCAGATTGGCTTCCTTTTTTGGAGGATAGCATATTGGTTCTGTTTAGGATAGCACGATCCATGCACTTGTGTAAGTGCTTATAGAGTGCATTTCTGTAGGATTCACCAGTTGTAACTGTATTGTCCATCTGCATGGGTGTCATGAAGTTTGCCACTTCTGTCTTAAGAAGCATGAAGCTGGCTTTGGAGAAATTTTTTACCATTGTTTCCTTAATGGGGGGTGGGGTGGGATGTGGATATCTAGGATGATTAGCTTATGGTCGGATCTGACCAGGAGTTGACTTCAGGTGTGGAACCCCGGTCACTCATGCTGGTAATGACTAGGTCTAGGATATTGTTGCTCCTGGTGGGGGTGTGGATAAGTTGATCCAGGGCATTGGAATTTATGAATTCCAGAAAGCGCTGAGCAAAGGAGTTGGTATATGAATACTTTTCACAGTTAATGGTGGGGTAGTTGAAATCGCCCAATATTAGGGTGTTTGGTTGAACTCTAATATTTTCCAGTATATCAAGAAAAGAGGAGTGGGAATCCTGGGGCATGGTGGGGAATCTGTAGCAAGCTACAATTTGGATTGCAGTTTAGCCCAGAGTTAGTTTCACTTGGATAACCTCGGATGCATTATGCTGAGCAACTAGCCTGAAGGTGTGGATATCCTTAATGAATATGGACACACCTCTGCCTTTGGTGTTAAGGTCCAGGTTAGATGTCCAAAAACTGTGATATGAGTTACAGCTTGGTAATGCAGGGGTGGACTCCGGAGCCTTGAACCAGGTCTCAGTCACTGCACAGATATCAATGTTCTCCATTTTAAGGAATGCCTCGAGTGAGTGCATTTTGAGATTTAGACTTCTAGCATTGAGTAGCATTACCTTCAGTTTTTGCTTGCCTGTTCCTGTTACAGTGGTGAATTTGTCATTTGAACCTTGCCTAAAAAAGGCACTATATGGGCGGCAAAAGCCTTTGCCAGTATCCAGAATCCCAGGGGTGTCAGGTGCAGGCCATCTCTGGCAATGCATCATGGTCTGTCGACCATGTTGTCCCAGGCAGACAGATACTGGATCCCCTTAGAATGTCACCAGAAGCTTAGCCAATTGTTGAAGTCAATCATTTTGTCCTTGTACTGCAGTATAATTCTGGGCAATGGCAGGATGCTACTCAGGGCTAGGGTCATACCTGCCTGGGCTACAAGATTGGAGAGCTCTTCCATGTCTCTTTTCATGTAGTCCAGGGAGGTACATCTCAGGTCATTCACACCAACATGGACAATCACAGAGTCATATTTGTACTTGTTGTAGAGTGACCTGAGTGCATGGGTTATGTGGCGGATCCTGGCACCCAACATTCATTGTTTTTTATAGGGAAATGATCTTTCATTTTTAGCTGTGGATTATGGGTGAATTGTCATGATGTATCACTTTCTTTGTATTTTATTGTTTTTTTGGGGGGGGGATTCACATTTCCTGTTTGTCCCAACAGCAAGCTACTGTTCCCTTTCATAATATGGCAAGAAAAGGAACCCAAAGCGACCAATAATTGTGAAAAGATATGAAAAATAAAGTATATACTTTTCAAAATTAGTGGTGGCTCCAGGTTCCTTTTCCTTCTCCCCTAAGTATATATTTGATATAGCCATAAGGCATTGTCTAGGTTAATTATGTAACTGTTACTGTATTTCTGTAGTGCTTAAAGATGTCATATCTTGACATACTGCTTCTAAGGATAGATCACAACAAAGGCTTTCCCAAGTCTCAGTAATATTACCTTGTTAGCTGCTTTAACCCCTTGTCACTTTCTTTCCGAGTTTAACTCCCTCTTGCTTTACTTCCCCTTGACATAAGTGCTTTTTCTGTTCCCATCATAATTCTTCTACTTCCATACCTGTATCTCCATGGGCTGCTAATGCACAACACTGAAGCTCTGTGATGCTCTGTAATTAGTATTAGCCTTGCCTCATTATGGCAGAGCATAGCTGTTTACCTAAGTTATCATCTGCCATGTTGCACAGGTGAAAGGGAAACCTCGTCTCTAACAGGACTTCTTGGTATGTGACTGCTACACTTATTATGTTAACTGCTGTCATTTACTTTAGAGGAAAACATTAGTTAAATCTGCTTATCAGATGCTGCGTAAATGAGTATTCAGTTATCTCTGATTCCCTCAAATTGGCAGTTTACATTTATTGCGCTCAGCATGGGAGTATTCCTCTTTCTCTATGTGGTGGAATTCCTATTCCACATAACTTTGAGAAAAGCAGCATTTTTGTCACATTTTCTATGGGTTACTTATTTTTGTTTTTTAAACATTCCCTGTACACCCTAATGCATAGAGATATATAAGATTACTATATGATCAGAAAAAAAATCTTATAAAGTAAATAAACCCCACTTTGTAAAATAACTATCCTGCCTACACATGAACATGCCTTCTTTCATCTAACTTACTTTGTTACAACCCTCTAGTATCTATCCATTACTACCCATCATCTAAATGGCCAAAATGCCACAAAAGAATTACTTCTCGTATAATCTAACAACATGTACTACAAATCCCTGACAGACAGAAACAAAGCACACAAACTTCATTCTACCCATGAACTCCATCACCTTACCAATGATTGTCTAAATAGCAAACACTATCTCTAATTTATCTATTAAATCACATGTGAACATTTTTGAAAGTATCTAAATTATTAATACCACTTCTTAGAATCAACATTGAAACAAAGCCAGCCTCGCAATTCCTACCTATCCAAACAAGACCACTCATATCAGCTTTTTTATTTCCTTATTAATTCTAAAAGCATTGAAAAGTAAACTAGATGCAATCAACACCTTCACAGCACAACACAGGCCAGATGGTACCACTATTATGGAACCCTGGCTAAAATTCAACAACTCATTTTATTTTATTTTATTATATTTTATCTTATTTATCCTTTTGTTGACCAGGTTAGTCCCACTAACCTAATGACCTCTTTTCATGGAGACCAACGGTGGTATTTATATTACTAGCGGAAGTTTGACTAGGGCATTGGTGAACTTTACTTATGTTTGGATAGGTGCCATGGAATCTTTTATATCTACCTGAACTACCACCACTCATGTAGATGGGGCCTTGGTTTAACATCTCATCCAAAGGATCTTACAATGAGGACTGCGGCACTCTGACTTATTCTGTATTGTAGACTCAGCAGTCCATCTGCCTGGTGTGAGAATAAAATCCACAGCTTTCTGCACCAAATGTGAGTGTGCTACTTGTTGCACTGGTGACACTGCAAATCCATTCTTCATTTATCTTCAGGCTATTACCATTATCTTGATGCAAGACTGGGAATCTGTTATACAAATTCACACTAAACATAGACCTAGTAATACAAGCTAACACTATACCTAACTCCAATACAAACTGGATTTAACTCAAAATTAAACCTGCAAATACTTATACTACATAGAAGTAGTTTACCTACCAGTTCCTTTTTCATTGCAAAAATTCCAAACACTACTAAATAACATAAGCAACTCAGGGTTCTTCTAAGAAACACTGATTTCCACAATCCTGAGGCTCTGAAATGGTGAACAATAATGTTGAAAACACAGAAAGGCAAAAATATTAACTTTCTTTTTATTTTGCCCCTGCACCTTTTGATACAAGGTGGGCAAGCCCACAATTGGAGCTCCTATATGTGTGTAGCTCTCTCTCTCTCTCTCTCTCTCTATATATATATATATATATATATATATATATATATATATACATACACACCAACAGTACAGCTGCACCAATTAAAAAAGGGAGAAATCTCCCAAAAGAAGTGAACCATTGCCTTTTCACACTCAGAGCTTCAACTGGCAATGATTTCCTGTGGAAAACAGAGACTGAGTTTATATTCCTCAGTATTTTTTCTTCAATATACTGATGGTCAAGGAAATTCACATTGATCAACTATAGAAAAGCACCAACTCAGTCCCCAGACTTAAAAACCTTCTTATCCTAGGTGACTTCAATCTAAACTTTCTGGGCCTAATACAGAATGACATCTCTGAAATGCTCTATAACCTCAACTCATCCAAGTTACCCACACAACCCAGTATGATGGCCACAGATCATTCACTTCTTTATTTAGTAATTATAATAAGTTCTGTATCTTCGATTACCATACATCTGACATCTTTTAGTGATCACCGATCCATAAATTCTTACTTAAAAACCTAACACTAAAAATTGCCCCCCAAGTATATATTCTTCAGAAATAAATCTCAGACTAACATCAACAAGCTTAAAACACATCTACCATCTATCAAATGCTCCCCAGTAATTGGGTTAATTAACCCAAACCATGTAGTCAAAGCTCTAACCAATATGCTCCAAATATACAAGACATACTAGTTCCCTTAATTACTAGGTTACATAAAATCAACAACGATACCTTCTTTATGTATAAAAATAAGACCCTCGTAGGACTGATCCCAATTATACACCCTTGAAAAAAAATCAATCAGTTAATGCAAAACCAACTTCAAGTCTAAATACAATTCTCTTATCAATAGACAAACTTTTCAGGACAAAAGATAATCACCCAGTTGGCACAGGCACATATTTATCATCAAATAATCTCTCTTTCTCCTTCACTGACTGGACTTCCTTACAAAATTCATTACCCCCAATCATTCAGCACAACAAACCTCACTCACCAGACAATGCACCAATTCCCTCATCTTATATCCCTTCCTTCTATTTCAAACCAGTTCAGGGAAAAAATATCTCCTACTACTCCTCCACCAAGTTCTTCTAGATGCACCAACAAGTACAGGCAGTATACACCCCTGGTTTGTCTATTACTGTAGATACTTTTAATCACACTCCTGCATCTCAACAACCTATGCCTCACACAAAATAGTATGCCAAACATATGGACATCAGTCTTAATCAAACCATAACCTAGACAAGCTAAATCTACCAGCAATTCACTGAAGTTCAATCTCCATAAATTTACTGCAGTTCAATCTCCATATTACCTACATTAGTTGGTTGATGAGACCCAACAAAACAAACTGCTGTCTCACAAACAACATAGCTTTTGGACAGGATGTACCACTATGACTACAACATGAACACTTGCATGTGAAATACTTCCTAACATGGCCAAAGGCCTCCTTAGAGGTGCCATTTTTATTGACCTAACCAAACCCTTTTACCTGGCAGCCCATATAATAATCACAGCCTATATGCTAGAACCTGATATAAGTCTAAAGGTAGCAAACTGGTTCAACAACCACTTCTCTGATTGTGACTTTTCAGTTAAAATCACACCATCCATCTCACCCAAAGATTATTTAAGCAAAGGTCTACCACAGGGTTTAATTCTGGCCCTTTTACTATTTTCAATTTTTATCAACAAACTTGCCTGCAACTTCACATAATTTCCACACACATCTTGTTATATGTAGACAATATGGTCTTGTTCTACTCCAACACATCTCTGCAAACCCTGGAGCACTAATTGCAATGCCACTTCAGCTCAATCTCTACTTTAATTGCTAACAAAAAATCATCTCCTTAACCCATCCAATTCCAAACACATGGCCTTTAGAAAAAAACTTTGACTTGCCAAACTTACTTACTCCTTGCATTATCAAAACTGTGGACAATGCTTATCTTGACAATGTCAATTCTGTTTCCTACCTATGATTATCATCCCTTCTGTTTTAATGAAAACCTTAATAGAACTAGACAGAAAATAAATTAGCTTCTATTCCATGCAAAGAAATTATCCCACTTTATTTCCTAGTCTGTTAGATCCACCATAGGTAAAAGGGCCCTTATTGAACAGCTGGAATCATACCTCTACCTCTTAGTGCAAGAAATCTGGGCAAAGCCAAATGTCTTAGGGGAACAAAAGTCCAACTCTGCTGGACCTTTTGCGCATCCACAAAATGAACAGCATCAAACTACTAGATGCAAGGATTTAAATTTTGCTAGTGACAGAAATAAGACATGTTGGCGAGCAGATAAGTGTCTCAGAAGATCCACATGCTCTAGATCAAAGGCTCAAAAATAGGGAAAAATGTAAATATCACTCTTATAAACTCAAAGTTACTAGAATAGCAGGGTGTGGATTAAAACATGCATTTTCTAAAAGAAATGATATCTGAAACTCAAATGTCTGCCATTATTTAGTGACTTCAGTCCTCAATGATCTGCCAAAAGCACACATTTTATGAGGAACATACTGAAAATATGAGACACAACTCTGGATATTCTGGAAAGTGGTCTGCCAATTGTTGCCTAAAAAAAGAATGAGATTGCTATGCAAATCTTACTCAAATAAAATGTGTAGATTTATCACTCTTTCACACAGCAAGGAACATTATTGATTAACAATAGTAGTCAGACAAATAGCTTCATGTTAAACATAGGCTGATAACTTACTGGGTGCTCAGTTATTTATTTATTTACACTTTGTTTCCAGGTTAGTCCCACTAGGCCAATGGCCTCTTTTCAGAGGAGACCCAACATTGCATTCATGTTGACTAGAAGAAATTTGACCAGGGTACCTGGTAACATTATCTACTCTGTTCAATAAGTGTCATATGAGATCTTTTGCATCCACTTGAGTTACCACTAACTTAGGGAAATTGGATCTCGGTTTAACTTCTCATTCACATGAGCTACCACCAACTCAGGCAGATGGGTCCTCAGTTTACTGTCTCGTATGAAGAATTGTTAAACTCCTACACTCCACTTCATTTACTTCTTTAGCTGCTAAACTCACCACAAAGATATCCTCCTATAACCTTAGAAGACAGGAACATTGTAAACCTCTGCTTGAAACTCCAGTAAATAAACTTAAAAATGTGCCAACAAATGCTTCTCTACACATGGCCCAAAGCTATGACAATCTCTTTCTTCTTATATTAAAAGAAATCATCTCTTCTCCCCACTCTAAATGCAAATGTCATCATTCAGGACAAACAACATCAGATTCTCACATATCATGGTCAGCTATCAGTAGACTATTGCTTCAACTCATTTTATCACCCTCTGCAACTTCCAATCTCTAGACTCACAAATACATCCCTTCCTCCTAAATTCCTTTTCCCCTCTGCCCTTGTTTACTAAAACACATCTTTTGTACATAATGTATGGGTATAAATATGTAGTACATACGTAGTGGTCCAATGCTTTTTTTATACATTTTTTAAGTGTGTTACTGAACTGTATTACATTTCTTGTTTGAATTTATCTGGCTACAGCTATCTTTGCTTCATCCTCAGAGCTTGCATACTGTTGTTTTGATATTTTCTGAAGCTCATCTGAATAAAAAAAACAGTGCTAATCTGTGTTATGATCTTTGTTTAATTCTTTTCCAAGTGATGTAAGACCAGACATCCGTGTGAGTTTTTTGTTTGTTTTTGAAGAGTATGCAAGTTATGTTTGAGGCAATGAATTGTTCCTAGTTAGTCATTCAGTTTATTCAAAATAATAAATGCAAACATTTTGAAAGAAGTATCCATTAGAGGTAATGAGTGATAAATTCTAAGATCTTCTCTATCATCTTTTTTTATATTCAGAGATATGAAACTACCTTTCCATGACTCTTGAAGAATGAGAATTTTAGGCAGCATTTATACTTGACTTATAATACCCCAATCCAAGTATCTGAATCCAGTCAAATATAATGGAAAAATCCAATATACCACTGTATACAGGGTTGATGTGCATTGTATCGAAGATGAACAAAAAGACTGATATAGAAGGGATAATGATGAAGACACTTTCTACTACTCATTCTGCTCTTGTAAGCTAGACTATCATAGCAGGCAGATATATTTTATTGTAGTTTCCTTCTTTCTACACATTCTATTTCTGTAAGCTTCCCTGTTCCAGCAGAACCCTGGTGCATCTCTTTTAATTGTGGATGCTCTTCTGTTCTTGGTGTCCCCATCCAAATCATTGTTCGTTTGTCCATTGATACAAGATAAGGGATTTGCGTAATGTAAGAATAAATGAAATACTTTTCAGATCCAAAACTTTTCTGTATCTTGTCTCATTGTGAGTGGTTTATATTGCTAGATACATTTGTAATAAAACAAAATGTCACGTGTCAGACTACAATCAGAATAATGAAGCATTTAAGAAATATCAAAAATAATATTGAGAAATTCCCTGCAGTCAGACATTGCTGTGAAACACAGGAGTGACATGATGACTAGTTATTTTTCAGTGTATTCGCAAAGCCTGCCTTAAACTGAGGTGGCAGTATACAGAATGCAGTACTGGCTTTGAGAAGAAAGTTAATCATCAGATACAGAACATTGTTTTCCGAGGAGTTGAATATGTCTCTTACTGTTCTAGCACTGATATAAAGAAACATTTTATTTGCTAAGTTTTTGAATACTAAATTTAAATAAAGGTAAATATGCAGCACTGAGAAACACTTGTTTTGTAGTTTTGCTATCAGAGGTTTCATTTAATTGTTAAGTAATAAAGTAATTATGACTGTCGGACCATTTAGTTGCTGTGCTGGAATTATTTATAAGAGGCAAAGATTTGTTTCTTTAATTTTCAGAAGGCAAGCTGCTAAAGTACCATGTCTTCTAAGCAATAACATTTTTCCAGTGAATTCAAGGAGTTCTACCTGCCTATCATTTTATATTAATAACTCTTCATCTACTCTTTTTCTAATATAATCAAACAAGAGAAATATTAAACTCTATCTAATCAATTATTACATTTCCTGCCGTCACCCATTGAATTACTCTCCTAAGAATTCTAAGCAAAGCAAAATATTAGCATGTCTAACTACTATCCAAGAATAAATGTGTAAAATCACATCAAATAGCATATACTGCTACAGGCTTCACATACGTTCTTGGAGTTTAGATTGAGATATTCCTGCCCTGGCCACATATCTATATTCATATCAAAATTCATGCTTTCTTTAACTAACCTGCTCTCCCTCCATGCACTCATTCTATAAATGTAAACATTATGATATCTGTTTAATCATCGTGCCACAATATGACTTCACCATAAAAGGAACATGAACTGAAAAGAAATAGCTTTTATCTTTCTTAAATAAATTATTTCAACAAACATCGGTTAAATCTTCCTTAAAGTATATGATCCTAAGCAAAAGTATGCCTAGAAAGCAGTCAGAACTAATATCAAATTTTAGTGCAGCCATGGCAATGAAACAAACAAACACCTATATTCATTGATATTCGACTCAGTATCCATGTGTGACTGCATGTCTATCACTCAGATCAATAAATCTCAATCAAAGGTGGCAGTTTCAGTTGGCCAATAGCATTCCTGTGTAAATTCCAGTATCACCACCAGATTTCCCCCACCAATTTTCAAATATAGCAGTATTACCTATTTTGTTATTACATAGCTGTTAATGAATGGTAGAAACAAATTAAATGCCTTTTTTTTATTAAATCACCGGTTTTAATCATAATCATCAGCAAAATAAAATTATGTAATTGTATCATGTATATTAACAGACGTTACCAACATCCATGCACTGCTTCACTGCCCAACTATAAATGTGTAGAAACCCTGCATCAACAAGAAAATGACTAACATGGCCAAGCAAACACTACATCCGAGACTAGATAGACACTCTTCACCATACACCTATGAATAGTCACTGAATTCAACTCAACACCCCCATTCACCAAATCACCCTCATTCAGTGGGCAAAACCAAATTCCTACCCACTCCCACCCTGGTGACACCAATGAAGATCTAAAACCACAAGAGGAATGTCCTCTTGAAAACGCTCATTGTAAAGATGTTAATATTTCATTCATCTCATTTAAAGCTTTCTGATATCTACCAGCCCGTTTGGATACACAGTGATTCTTCATTACTTCTTTCATTGCTACAGCCAGAGTACTAACACTGGTTATTTATTTGTCCTTTGTTAACTGGGTTAGTCCACTGGGCTGGTGACCTATTTTCAGTGGAGACCTGAAGAGAAAAGCTCCACAAACACATGATAAAAATGATGATACCAAAAATAATATACATATATCATAGCAAAACCAAGTTGCATTGCAAGTTTAAAAACATAAAAAAGGGCAAGACGAAAAGACATGTAACAACATTAATGCCTTGTAGATAATCATTAAAAGTATCGACAAAGCTCCACAAACACATGATAAAAAAGATGATGCCAAAAAATAATACACATATATCATAACAAAACCAAGTTACATTGCACATTTAGGAACATTAAAAGGGCAAGATAAACATACATGTGAGAAGCAATATTAATGCCTTATAGAAATCACTAAAAATATGCAGTTTGTGCATGTACAACATCAAAATGATAGAGGTAGAGTTGGTGGAACAAAATAGAGGAATAATAAGTGGAGTGTAGAGAACAGTGAAGAAACAGAGAATAGCAAAGTGTGGCAGTTGTGGCAGTTATAGTGGGTGGAGTGGAAGGAGAGCTGGTAAAGATAGAGTGGAGATAAGGAAATGAAGAGGAAAGAGTTGGGGTGACCAGGGAAATAAGTAAAATGGGGGGCAAAGTTGGGATGAAACTTTAGTTTTTAACAGTGCTCAGTGGTGTAGCTATGGATTCACAGGATTGTAAGTATATGTAATGTATGAAGGGAATAGTTCTGTTGTGGCATTAGCAGATTAGGTGGGGGTGGTGACAGTTGCAGGAGGGAGAGTTGGCTAGGTATTTTTCAGTTCTTTTTTGAACAGGAGCGAAGACTGGATATGTCATGTGTTGGATGGGAGTTTGTTCCAGGTTTGAGATATGGAACATTTATAAAGTAACCTGGCAATAGTTTTGTTGAACTTGTGGGTGTTCAGTAGGACTTGGTCAGTGCTAAGGAGAGATCATGTAGGTTTGTAGAGGGATAAGAGGGTGGACAGGGAGGGACAGTTTTCAGATTTGTAGAAAAGAGATTTTGCAATTTGTAGCTGTGAAAGTTGGAGTACTTGTGGGAACTTGAGCGACTGAAGTTTTTTTAGTGCGTAGCAGTAATGGGATTTGTAGGGGAGATTACAGACAAATCTGGCTCTCTGGTTGTAAGTTTGTTCTAGTTTGGTTAGGAAATTTGCTTGGATGTGTGCGAATATAGTGGAAGAGTAGAGTAGGCAGGGGAGAAGATAGACTTGTGCAAGTGAAGTCCTAGCGGTGTCAGTTAAGAATTTTTGTGTCTATACAGCAAACCTAGTTTTTGATTGGTCTTTTTGACGAACTGTAGGATGTGATCGTCAAGAGTGATTCCTAGAAGTACTGTAGTGGAGTCTGCCTAAATATTGTTGTTGTTAAAAGAAGAGAGACTGAAAGATGTTTTAAGACGGGATAAAGATTTGGGGAGGAAAAGGAGGAGTTTGGCTTTCTTTGGGTTAAGGATTAGTTGGTTGTCAGTTAGCCAGTGTTCAATGATATTAAAGGAAGTCTGTGTGAGAGAGTGTAGATCAGTGGGGTTGTCAGAGAGGGTGATAAGGGTAGAATCATCTGCTTATTGGATTAGTGAAGATGAGGTACAGATAAAGTGAAGATTGTTTGTGAAAATATTAAAGAGACGGGCCAAGGATGGATCCTTGTGGGACACCAGTTTGGATAGGTAAGAAGGGTGAGTAGAAAGTCTGCCATTTAATAGATTGATGTTCATTGTTGAGACAGATGGAGAACCGCAGGTTAGTAGAGGTGGAGAGTTTAAGTTCAGATAGTTTAGAGAAGAGTTTAGGGTGGGAGACAGTGTCAAAAGCTTTAGAGAGGTTGAGGAACACACATTATACAAGTTTATTGCTGCCCATTGCTTTTGCAACCGTCTGAGTAAAAGATAGCAGGGCTATGGATGTGCTAAGGTGAGGTCTAAATCCATGCTGAGAGAGGGTAAGGAGGTTTTCATGAAGTAAATAGGACATAAGTTGCCTATGAATGCATTTCTTGAGAATTTTTGAGAGGGTGAGAGGATGGCTATTGGTTGGCAACTGGTAGGTTCGGTGGAGTTACCTACCTTTTGAAGTGGAATAATATAGAAGGATTTCCAGATCTCACGCACTGAGGATTCTTTGATAGAACGGTTAATAAGAATTGCAATGGGATATGCTATAGAGTCACCAGCAAGTTTAAGAAATTGTGGGGTAGGTTGTCAAAAGAGGGTGAGCAAGATTTCAGTTTTAGCAGAAGAGGTTTGATATAGACAGTGGAAACAGGTTTCAGGGAGAAGGCTGATTGTGGCTGGGTGATTGAGGGGGGTTAAAGGTAGTTTTTTATGGTAGTCTGAAGGGGTAGTTTTCTGACAGAGACCGTACAGTCTGAAGAAGCCCTCTTGGGTGAAAGCGCTAACTGAAGTTAATAAAGGACGTTCTATTTTGTTAAGAGCTTGACCAGTTGGATTTACTACTTGAACCTGCTGATTTTTGTTGACTCTCGTTGATGTGAATTTGTGCTTTTGCGAGCGGATACGTTCCTGTTCACTATAGGTTTGCTGACAAATGAAGATAAGCCCATGGATTCTCAAAAGCTTGCACGGAGTGCAAGATTAGTGGAGGAGCTCACGCAGGCAATATGTCTGCCGTATGATCCAGGAATAGCCTGCAGGGGAGTGCATGAGAGCTCCTGCACTAATATTGCACGGACTAAGCCCTGGTATGCAAATCACCCCATTTGCAGGAGAAATCCATGCAAGTGAGGAGATTTTGCAATCGAGGAAGCTTGCAACAGTCCTTGCAAGACAAGTTCTATCTGCAGAAATGGTACTCGGTTAGTAATCAAATACATTTCTGCAAAAATCAAAAACGGAGCTATGACAGCTCCAAAAAAAGGCTGCATATCACTGAGTAAGCATGCCAATGGCCAAGTATAAGGCCATTGGCATTGAAAAACAATAAAAAAAATGAAAAAAAAAAAAACTTCTTTTTTTTCGCCGATCACGGCTGTTTAAGCATTGGGTAGCTGTGGGCAAACCAGGAAATATCAGCTCTGTGCACATTTGAACACTCTGCGCGGCACGCACATGGGCTTAAACAGGAAGGCAATGGGAAGGAAAAACAGCAGTAGGAAGGTAATCAAAGAGAGCTAGCTTAGCTGACAGGTGAAATGTATCAGAATCAGCCAATCACAAAGGCAGCAGATGAGCCCAGCCCAGCACACTACTATAAACTATGCAAACACCTCTCCCCCTTGTTTTTCCCAAAAACTCTGCACCACCGGAATATACAAATGGGGAAATTTTACAAAACAAAAGCAAGAGAAAAAATGTTAGGGGCTGCATTTGCTATCATAAAGCAGCATGTGCGAGAGGTTGAGGGTGGTGAGGATATGAATGCTGCTGAGCAACCCAGAGTGAGGAGATGGAGAAGAGTGTACAGACCCAGGGTAACCTAGAAAGGGCTACATGAGCTGGAGATAATGGAGCGCTATAGGGTGGACAGGGACCTCCTACAGCAAATTGTTGAGCTGTGCCGGCCACATCTCACACACAGAACTAACAGAGGGGAACCCGTCCCAGTGGATACTAAGGTATATGTAGGCCTAAGAATACTAGCTACAGGTACCTTCCAAAGGCCAACTCGGGATATGATGGGGATTTCACAGGCATCAGCATCCAGGGTACTCCACCAGTACCTGGATACCATGTCAGCACATGTTGGTGAGCACGTGTATTTCCCCAACACCCGTGAGGCGTTGGCCAGCAATATACATCTCTTCCACCAAATAGCAGAATACTCTGAGGTAGTGGGTTCAATAGACTGCATGCACATATGCATCAAAGCACCACCTAGTGAGCAGGGTAGGGTCATCAAAGCACCACCTGGTGAGCGGGGTAGGGTCTATATTAACAGCAAGGGCTTCCTCTCCATTAACTGCCAGGTCATGTGTGATGACCAGGGCATAATAATGAATGTATGTGCTGGCTGCCCTGGAAGCTACCACAATTCCCACATCTGGCATCTGACACAGCTGTACCAGAGATTTGCCAATGGGGACATCCCACACGGTTACCTAGTGGGGGATGCTAGATACGCACTGGAGTCATGGCTGATGACACCCATCAGAAATGCACACACACCTGAACAAGAACTCCATAATGAAGCACACATACAAACACGAATCATAATAGAGCATGTGTTTGGGATGCTCAAGTCATGGTTCTAGTGCCTGGACACATCTGGTGGAGCCTTGCAGTACTCACCAACTACATGTACCCAAATTGTCCTTGTATGTGCCATGCTACACAATATGATACTGTGGAAACAGCTGCAGCAGGAACAGCATGGGGCAGGGCCAAACAGCCCCCCACCATTGCTAAGGCCTGCACAGGCACAGAGTGACTTGGAGTAGGAACAACCTGAGCCAGCCCCAGTAGGCAGAAGGAGGCATGCCCAGTATGCCCTGGCCTTGTCCAAGAGGCAACACATAGCACATGCACTGACACAGTAGGGACCCAGGGAATAACACCTCTCTCTGACTCGCACATACAGTAAAATGGATGCCAAACATGACACTACCTGTGCTCAACCATGTATAGGGAGTGTACTATGTGCATCTGACATAGGCAGCCCTGCAGCAACACCCTCAATACTGGGACACCCACAAGGTAAGTGACTCACACATGCTAGTTGGGGGGGGGGTCACATACCCAACAACAGTTACAGCCAGCCGGATAGGTGTAGACAAACACAAACAAATGCTGTACTATGGCCTCTGAATGAGCCCTATGGGTAACCCCCCCCCCAGGCCTACACAGACAGACTACAGCAAGCCAGGCAGTTGGATGTAAGATGTGAAGGCTAGGAAATCAGAAACTAATATGTAGGTAGTTAAATTTAAGATCTGTAGTACACTGGTATGCCTCTAGTCAGCAAGATAGGTAAGACCACAGACTGAAATGGAGTACCCGACATACCAGTACAGTCCTAGCAAATGTGTAAAAGTGTCAGGTGTGCCCCCCATCCTATGTATACTTATAGTAACAGTCAGGTGTGCCCCTCCCACTCCTGTGTAGAAATGTAGAAACAGTCAGGTGTCACCCCCTCCCGCTATGCAGAAATGTAGCAACAGTCAATGCCAAATGACCAATGGATACCCTGCAGACGCAGCATGCCACCTGTTGATGTACAACACAAAGGTCAGTAACGCAGTATAAACTCCCTGGACTTGATCCACACATGCAATCCAGGTGGCCATACTGCATGCTCACACACTTAGAGGAATGAAGGCATTGTCAGTCAACAACATACTGAAAGGTCATACTGGGCATGCTCACACAGTTAAACACATGAAGGCCATGTCTGCAAACACCAGTGGACCAGACATATCTGGCAGTTGTAGTTCTTAGTGCAGACACATGTCAGTATGTACCACTCCTGCCTTGCACACAGTGGATAGGAATACAGACATATATGTAAGGACAACACACTATACCCTAAACCCAGAAATTGTAGCTACTGGCTGTTTAAGCAGTTTTTTTCCATCTCTTTCAACTTTCTGGTTTGAAAGCCGCACTTGTGCCTGTTTCCCGCCTTTCCTATAACTAGCCTAGTCCAGTTACAGAGTTGATGTATCCAGGATTGTTAGTAAGCTTCAAAGCCCCCAAGCCTTTCTGTGTTGGTGGAAAGCCTTCTAGCTTATCAGTGGGAGTGTTAAGGACTAGGTAGCCTATCCTCTATGGGAAGTGTGAGTTTTGGCCCAGAAATTGTAGTTCATTTGGCTGTTTGGGCAGTTTTCCATCTCTTTCAACTTGCTGTCTTAAAAGCCTACGTTTGTACTTGTTCCTCGCCTTTCCTGTAACTAGTCTAGTCAAGGTACAGATTTGCTGTAATCCAGGACTCTTTGTAAGCTTCTGAGCCCCCCCCCCAAGCCTTTCTGTGTTGGAGGGAAGCCTTCTAGTTTATCAGTGGGAGTGGTAAGCATTGGGTAGCCTATCTACCACAAGAGGAGTCATTCCTGGCCCAGAAATTGTAGCTATTGGCCATTTGGGCAGTTTTTTTCCATTTCTTTCAACATTCTGGTTTAAAAGCCGCACTTGCACTTGTTTCCCACCTTTCCTGTAACTAGCCTAGTCCAGATACAGAGTTGTTGTATCCAGGACTTTTGGTAAGCTTCTGAGCCCTGCAAGCCTTTCTGTCTTGGAGGAAAGCCTTCTAGCTTATCAATGGGAGTGGTAAGCACTAGATAGCCTGTCTACCACGAGAGGAGAGGTTTTTGGCCCAGAAATTGTAGTTTATTGACCATTTGGACAGTTTGTCCATCTCTTTCAACTTTCTGGTTTAAAAGACCACATCTGTGCTTGTTTCCCATCTTTCCTGTAACTAACCTACTGGGTAGCACTAGAAAGCCTTAAACTGATACAAGCCTTCTAGCTTAGGAGAGAGACTTTGGAGTGATTATGTATCAGTTTTCTGTACATTCTTGCTGTACTTAACTGTTTCCACCAAAACACAGATTTTCCAGCATTTATTGTGATTTAAAAGCTTGTTTTTTTTCACATATTGTACATATTTGACTGCCTGCACTTTTAAAAAGTTATTTTTTGTTTAAATAATTTGTTTAACTGTTGTAGGCTACACACTAAAGTGCGATAGCCTTTTCTAATCGTTTATAGTCGTTTAAAGCAGTTTTAAGTGTATTTTTTACTGTTTTTTCCTTATCTTTTCAAAAAAACAAAAACAACGAAATAATTCCTTGTTTCCCACCTTTCTAAGCTAGTATAGTCCAGTTTTCAGGCTAATGCTCAATTCAGGGCTGTGATACTAGTTTCTAAGTTGCCAATACCTTACTTGGATAGAAGGAAATTTCTCTGTTCACCTGTGAGAGAGGGGAGCTTTGAGCAACCTATCTGTTCCTGGAGGAGTGGTTCCAGTCCAGAAGTTAGTAGTTTATTGGACATTTTGGGCTAATTTCTATTGCTTTCATTTCCCTACTAAAAAAAACGTGTTTGCACAGTTTTGCACACTGGGCAGTGCCAGTTAGCTATGGTTAAATTATTCCTAGCTCCAATAAGTCTCCTCTTAAGTTTTTCCCTTGAAACTAGTCTAACTCTCAACCTAAGCACTCAAAAAGCATCTTACAGCCCAGCACTTGTTCAGACCTAATAACAAGCACTAATATACCCTGACACTGATTGCCCAGCAGGGCAAGGCTCTTTATTCACCCCTCATCAACCAAGCGACTAAGCAGCTCACCCTACTATTCAGGCATGATCAAAGGGCAACTTCAGGTGCACTCTCCAGTCCAGCTGGTGAATCTGAGTATCCTGAGGCAATGTTACAACTGCTTCATGTACACAGACAACCCTCTCCTCCTACCACAAAACACTAACATATGCAAGAGATGCAATTATACAGCCAAATTGGAAGCTAAGCTGTCTCGACCCAAGGCTGGAACAGACAGTCAAGAGGAGAAGGTTAACACTTGCACCACAACTCCAGCCACACACACACCTACTAAAACAGCACTGGCAGAAAATACACATAAATACGCAAAATCATACTCGGAGGCTCTAAATAAAAACCTGCAAAAGCATCATAGACCTCCAAAGCAGACACCCAAACAACCTGCACTTCCCATCACAAACCAGACAACACATAAAACACAAAATCAGTGTGCCGCATAATCACAGCCCTTAAGGTGAAATAACATATCTAACATACTAGTAATAGGTGACTCTATAGTCAGGCACACTGACGTCCCACTCACTAGGTTGGACAAGCAGAAGGTTACTGTTAGCTGCCTGTCGGGAGACAGAATCCGCCACATAACACAAGCACTCAGGTCACTCCAGAACAAGTACAAATATGACTCTGTCATTGTTCATGTTGGTGTGAATGACCTGAGACGTACCTCCCTGGACTACATGAAAAGAGACATGAAAGGGCTCTCTGATCATGTAGCCCAGGCTGGTATGACCCTGACCCTGAGTAGCATCCTGCCCTCACCAAGAATGATACCTCAGTATAAAGAAAAAATTATCAATTTCAACAATTGACTAAGCTTCTGGTGTCATTCAAAGGGGATCCAGTGTCTGTCAGCCTGGGACAACATTTTCAACAAGCCACGTTGCTTTGCAAGAGATGGTTGCACCTGTCACCCCTAGGCTTTCAAATACTGGCCAAGGCTCTTGCTGCCCCCATAGTGCCTTTTTTAGAGAAGACTCAAAAGTCAAACCCACCTCCATAAGCAGCACAATTAACAGAAAACTGAAGGTTATGCTACTCAATGCCAGGAGTTTAAATCTCAAAATGCACACGCTCAAAGCACTCCTCAGTATGGAGAACGTCGACATCTGTACAATAACTGAAACCTGGTTCAAAGCTCCAGAGAGCACTCCAGCACTACCGGGCTACAACTCATACCACATGTTTCGGCCACAGAACATGGACCGAAACATAAAAGGAGGGGGTGTATCCATATTCATCAAGGATACCTACATCTTCAGGTTAGTGGCGCAGCATGATACCTCTGAGATCATCCATGTGCAACTTGTGGACTGCTACAGATCACCCTCCATGACACAGGACCACCACTTTACCTTCCTGGAGACACTGAAAAACATGAAGGTTCTATCAAACACCCTGATATTGGGTGATTTCAATTACCCTACCATTCACTAGGAAAACTACTTGAGTACAAATTCCCAGGCCCAGCACTTCCTGGAATTCATCAACTCAAATGCCCTGGATCATCTGGTAAACTCTCCTACCAGAGATGAAAACATATTGGACCTGGTCATCACCAACATGGTTGACAGGTGATCCACATCGGAGGTCAACCCATCACTGGTTAGATCAGTCCATAAACTAATCACTCTGGATGTCCACACCCCACCACCACCCCCAGCTAAGGAAACCACAGTAAAACATTTTCTAAAGCAAACTTCACCTTACTTAAGACAAAGGTGGTAAGTTTCACAGCTCCCACGCTAAAGGATAACACTACTCAAGATGCAGAAACCTTTACAAATGCACTCTATGAGCACCTACAAGGATGCATGGATCATTCCATCCCTAGCAAAACCAAGACTCACTCCTCTAAGAGAAGGAAACCAGTTTGGTGGACCCCTGCAATAAACAGGCTATACAATAGAAGAAGGAAACTAGTTCAGAAAAAAAAGCAAATCCCAAGAAGGAAACACATCCCTGATCAGTATCAGTAAGAAACTGAGGTCTCTCATGAAATCATCCAAGGCTAACTTCAAAAGAAAAATAGCCAAGGATTCAAAAGATAACCACAAAGCCTTCTTTAGCTATGTTAAGAATCTAAGTGGCAACTTGCAGATATGCACTGAACTAATGCAAAATAGCACAGAATATACTGAACCTACTGATATTGCCAACATCCTGGCAGATAGATTCAGTGCAAACTTCACCCCCCTCTCACCTCCAAAACGGCCCACAACAATACTGGAAAAGTGTAGTGTCCCAAACATCACAGATGCACAGGTGAAAACAGCCCTTTTAAAAGCCAAAAACACAGCATCAATGGGACCAGATGGTGTCCCAGGCTACGTCTTGCACGAACTACAGAATTAACTAAGCCCCCACCTAAACATGCTGTTCACCCTCAGCCTCTCCACAGGCTACATGCCCATAGAATGGCACACAGCAACGGTTATGGGACCACAACTGACCCTGGTAACTATCACCCCATAAGCCCGACTAGCCTGGTCTGCAAGGCTATGGAGTGCATCATCATGGAACTCATTAACAAAGACATTTGGAACCTCCAAACATTTGACCTGACCCAGCACAGCTTTGTTAAGGGCAGATGATGCCTACTAAACCTGGCTGACTTCTTTGAGATAGTCACAAAGGCCATAGACGAGGGGAAAGGTGGTTCACACAACCTAACTTGACCTCACCAAGGCTTTCGACACCATTCCTCACTCGGGTATTACAGAAAAACTCACCAGCCTGAACATAAACCCCTACTTCACGAGATGAGTTGCCAAGTGGCTTACAGACAGAACTCACGCGGTAAGAATAGCGGGCACCAGGTCTGACTCTAAACCAGTCACAAGTGGTGTCCCACAAGGCTCGGTCCTGGGACCCCCACTGTTCAGCATATACTTCTCAGAAGTACAGACAAACACAAGAAGACTATGGCTAACCAAGTTCTCTGATGACTGCAAACTGGGAGCCATAATTGACTCTCCAGCTGACACAGACATCCTCCAAAAGGGCCTTACTGAGATGGACACCTGGTGTCAAAGTCATAGCCTCAAGCTAAATGCCAAAAAATGCATAGTCATCCCGTTTGGAAAAAACAAAACACCGACAAATTACCACATATATGGCAGCCCCCTTAATACAGAAGAGGTAATAAGAGATCTGGGGACCCAGGTAGATAGTAATCTCTCCTTTGACAATCATATTGCCAAAGTACTTAGGAAATACTTCTATGTGGCCCATCTAATTACTAAAGGGTTTACATCTAGAAATAAAGAGGTTATAGGCCCCTCTACTTGTCACTCATTAGACCCATCATAGAGTACAATGCCCCATTTGGGATGTACCTCACAAGACACTTCCAACAGCTGGAAAGACCACAAAGGTACCTCACCTAGACAATTACTGGTTTCAAACATATGTCCTATGCATCCTGACTGAAAAAACTCCAGCTGTACTCAGTGGCATATCGCTTACTCAGAGGTGATCTCTGCCTGACTTACAAAGCCATATCCAACTCAGAATTGATGGACATGCTCCACCTAAAGAAATCCAAGTCAGTGCGAGCCATGCACTCTAGTGAGCTAAACCTCACCACAACAATAAATAGAACATGCTGGAGGGATAGATTCCTGTCACAGAGACTCCCCATGCTTTGGAACAAAATTCCAAATTACATCAGGCAGAGCCCCTCACTAACTCTCTTCAAGAGAAACCTTGACGAGTGGATGAGTAACAGGAAATACGCTCCTGGGATCACTTAATTGACTCTGCTTGACAGTAGATCAGTTAATTAATCAATGGAGTGGCGAAAGCCGACACACTCTGGCTAGGCTTATAAATGCCCTCAGGCAGATAGCCTAGTACTTACCAATGAACCTATAATAAGCCAAAGGTAGACGGACATAGATGTGTGGAAGAGGGTGACCGTGACAAGGAGCCATCCGGGCTTGTCCCACCCAGCACACAGCCAAAGGGCCCCAAACACATGAGGTGCAGATGTCACTCACTGCAGATACTAGCCACCAGTATCTGTCAGCATGACAGATTATGTGGTGCACGTGCCAGCTGTGCAACATGACTGTAAAAGGAAGTAGTCATCTAGTAGCTGTATACATGTACCTGTGACATATGGCCCTGTGTGTGCCTGCATGTGTCATGTCAACCCCTACATGAATGTGTTATGGCCCATGCACACACCGTCCTCCCCATAGCAGTATTATGACAAGCCTGCTGAGGTCATCCAATGTGAAATACACCTTTGGGAGAGCTGTAGCTCAATAATCTCCATGGCGCATCCCATAACTGCATACTGCTGTAGTGATAAACTAGTTAGGTGTTAGTTCTATCCCCAGACTCAGCAACTGTGTGAATGTGTGTTTGTGTACGTGTCTCTGACTGTAGAGATCAATGCTTTTTAGACTACTCACACTACGTACAATTCATATGCACAACTTTGGCAAGGCTACTGATGTGACTCACTAGAAATACACCTATGGGAAAATCATAAGCCAGTAATCTCTGTAGCACATAACTGTGCACTGCTGTAGTGTGATAAAATAGTTAAGTAGGTGTTCAAACCCCAGACTTGGCAACTGTGTGTGTCTGACTGAGTAAAGAACAATGCCTTTTAGGCTACTCACACTCCGTACAATTCATATACTCAACTTTGGCAAGGCTGCTGATGTCACTCATCTAGACATACACCTCTGGGAAGAGTGTAGCCCATTACCCTCCGTAGCACATCCTGTAGCTGAGTACTGATGTAGTGTGATCATGTAGTTAGGTAGATGTTCCAACCTCAGACTTGGCAACTGTGTGTGTGAATCTGTCTGACAGAGTAGAGAACAATGCTTTTTAGGGTACTCACACTCCTTAGAATTCAAATACTCAGTGTTGGCAAGGCTGCTGATATCATCCACCTAGAAATACACCTCTGGGAAGTTTGTAGCTCAGTAATCTCTGTAGTGCATCCTGTAAATGCATACTGCTGTAGTGGGATTTAGAACTGTGGTAGGGTTCCATCACCACCCGTGGCAGTTCTGGATGTTTTGTGTGGGTTTCAATGTCTGTGTATGGAGCAATGCATTATAGGCTACTCACTCACAGTACATTTCAAATGCCCTACTTTGGCAATCATGCTGATGTCATTCATTGTGAAATACAACTTTAGGGAGAAAGTTCTTTAGTAATCCCTGTGATGTGACCTATCGCTGCTCCATGCTGTAGTGTGATATAGGCCTTGGTCAGGGGTTCTATACCCATGTATGTCAGTTGTGGATGTTTTGTGTGTCTCACTGTCTGTCTAGGGAGCAATGCATTTTCAGCTAGTCACTCGCAGTACAGTTGAAATGCCCTACTTTGGTAATCCTGCTGATGTCATTCATTATGAAATACACCTTTGGGAAAAAAGTACTTCAGTAATGTCCATAGTGCTGTACTGTAATTAATTAGTTAGGTAGGGGTTCTACTCCCAGACATGAAATGTGTGTGTGCGTGTTTGTAACTTGCATCCTGTGTAGAGGTGGTTGTGAGTGTGTGATACCTGTGGGCAGTACAGTTGAAATGCCTTACTTTGGTAATCTTGCTGATGTCATTCATTATGAAATACACCTTTGGGGAAGTATTTCTCTATTAATCCCTGTGGTGTGTCCTATAACAGCTCTCATGCTGTAATGTAATATAGGCCTTGGTCAGGGGTTCTATACCCACGTATGTCAGTTGTGGATGTTTTGTGTGTCTCACTGTCTGTCTAAGGAGCAATGCATTTTCGGCTAGTCACTCACAGTACAGTTGAAATGCCCTACTTTGGTAATCCTGCTGATGTCATTCATTGTGAAATACACTTTTGAGAAAAAGGTACTTCAGTAATGTCCGCAGTGCTGTACTGTAATAAATTAGTTAGGTAGGGGTTCTACTCCCAAACATGAAATGTGTGTATGCATGTTTGTAATTTGCATCTTGTGTAGAGGTGGTTGTGAGTGTGTGACACCTGTGGGCAATGTGTAGGGGGTTTTGCTTATTTCTTTTATGGTGGCCCTATCACAATGTCAGCCATACAGGGATAACAGATGTAAATTAGCTGAGAGACTGGGGTGCAAAGCCATACCCAGACATGTGACATCAAGGCCAGCGAATCACAGTTAGCAAACCCACTATTACCCAGAGCACACACTCAACCCATGTGTCATACGCACACACATGTCTAGGCAACAGCCAATATGTGGGTAGTACACTGCATAGTGGCCACTGATAGTAACTATTCAGTGATTGCAGTGGGCTACAGAGGGTATGTCATCCTGCCCATCTGTCTAATATGCATGTACATGCAGACAGTGCACCTCCACCATGTTCCCCAATGGACACCTGCACCACCTGTGGTGCCTTCACATGTGACTCCCAACAGACATTCCATGCCTGACAACATGCCCTGTATGGACAGATGACAATGACATCAGGGAATGCTGTTAGTATGCTATCAGTGTAGGTGCAGGGTAAACCTGCTGCCCATTACCAGTTCCTGTCACAGGTGGGCAAGACTGGCACATCTGATGATGATCTGTGTTCACAACATGGGCCAGACATCCCAGGTACAGTTCCACATGTCACTGTACATGCATATGGGAGGTATGCACATCCCAGACACCATCCATGTCATGGACTAAGGGACATATACATGGCAAGTGATGCACAGCATTGGCCGCACACAATAGTCACCCAGGTGACTGGATGGGGGATGCAACACCTACCTGTGTGGGCAAATGCAGAAAGTACAGGCCTGAGACACAACGCAGACCATTGTCATGTGGCCTGATGCCAAGGTATACCCATTACCTACCCTTGTACAGCCTGCTAGCACAGTTGATCACCACACACCCTTGCAGACATGCACCCATGCATGTCAGAACTGGCACCCTGTGTGTTCATGTGTGTGTTGTATGATGTGTATGTCCACATCCACACTCGTCCACATCCACACTCACTACAACCCCCCCCCCCAGGGCTTACTGAATCATGCTGTCTAATGTCTGACACCTCCTCATACTCTGCTCATATGACCTCTGTATGACCCATGTGGTGCATGTGATACCTGCACATTGATGTGTTGTGGCAAGCCCACTAGTGATGAGTTGCACTCCTGGCCCAGCCAAGTGTGTCATTGTGTGTGTGTGTCCCTGTGTGAGTGTGCCTGTGTTGACACTGGCACCTGTTCATGCAGACAGGCACGTATACATCACCTACCGTATATCTACTGTATCCCTGTTGCAGATGTCACTCACCATCACATACATGTTCTGAGTGCTCCACAGCAGGTAACCCATGTGACACATCCAATAACTGCATCAAGCTGTGATTGCACTATATAGTTGTCGGGGGTTTGATACTCTGTGCTGGTAGGTGTGTGACACAAACATGCTTCAGCTTTACTCTCCCAACTCTCCCTGACAGGTATTTGCCTCTGTCTGCCTCCCCCACTCCCTCTTTGGTGGATGTGGAGACCCACACCTGCTTTGCTTAGGCAGCAGCATGTGTATTTTAAGTGATGCTCATGATCAGCTGATGGCCTCTGCATGAATTGCAGCACTCCCCCAGCTGATTGCATGTAGAACAGTTGTGGTAACGTTCCCATAGCCAATTGCATGGAAACACACTCCAATACTTAGGAACATCATGGTGGTGTTGGCTCTTTTCAGTCACTGTGAGCAGGAACTAGATCTGTTGTTTGGCAAACAGCATCTCAGATGGCTTGGGGATTTACCTCTAACAACATACACTGTGAAAACAATGCAACAGACAGGAGGGGGATGTACCTGACCTGACTACAGACTATAAGTGTTGCTATACTGCATTTGGAGTAATGTTGGTTTAACAGTGTTTGTTTGGATATGCCTGTTGTACATGTCACAATACTTGCCATGTCAGTTCCATGTATATGAGGAATCCCCATCTGCAGAGTCATCTGCAGACTGGGCAGTGTTGTACCTTTGGTTTCATGTGTTAGCCACAGTGCATCTATCTATGGAATTCAGAATGTAGTGTGAGGATTTCAGTCTGTAGATGGTGAAGGCCATGAAAGTTACTGACTTCCTATCCCTCATAGGACATATGTTGCAACAAACCCCATTACAATGGTAAATGTATGAGGTTATCACAGCAACATGTCTATACTGGCCCTGTGTATGTGCTGTCAGCCACAAGTCTGTCAACCTTTGTACATATGTCGTGCATGAAGTGGTGTATATGTGCTGTACACCATAAATAGTGTCATCATATCTGATAACAAGCCAGTGATATATCAGATTGCTACACATGTCATGTACAGTAGTGGTTATATTTCATGACATAACCTGGACATTCTGTGGATGACTGTACAGTACTGAGGCCTGTGTAGTGATGGCGAATGTTGGCAGTGTGTGTATTGTTAATATGTACTTTAGGCTGTGTACAGACTGTGGTAGATGTCATTGTTCTAGCTCCCATTATATCTGATGTTACATGCTGCCCCACTGTATGGTACCATTTTGCCGTACATGTTTGTAGGGTCATACACACACGTCTCATCCCACAGACAGCCATCAGACCAAACTGTGTAGCAGCCCAGTATATGTAGGGTCATTCTGTGAGTGGCACATATGAGGATGGTGTAGAACAGATAGTCCATATACTGTAATTTACTGCTAGCTTACCATATGTGCCTGTGGGGCTGTGTTCACATTGGTTGTGGTTATGCACTGTCACACAGGTGCATCTTACCCTGTGCTGTGACATGGCTATTGAGCCTGCTATATATGCAGGTACATGTGCATTCCCCCATATGAGATGTAGGCCAGTGCTGAGCCAGTCTGCCTGTAGCCTGCACAGTGCATTGTTACATGCCTAGCAGCTTACTGTACTTACCCAGTGAGATGTCATGTGTAGATACTTGTCAGATGTACTGCTGCTGGGCATCCCTTAAAAGTCATGTATGTCAGACAGAGCAGTGGGATGCTGTACAGATGTATGTCAATATCTAGTGGGAAGTATGTGTCCATGGCACCCCTGTACCGGCAGTCATTATGTGTCATGCCAGACAGGATTGTGGGAATCCAAAACCTATGGTGGCAAATGTATACCAGTCGTCATGTGTTATACCCATCTACATGGCTGTCTACATCCATATTGTCAGGCCTGGTACATATGTTGTGCACTAAGGGAGTATGTGTATATATCTGGACTGTACAGGGTGTGTCTGAAGTTCCACATATATTGGCCAATATCTCTGCTGCACTCCACAGGGGAATTTCATGCTAGTGGTGGTACTTTACAATGATTTCCTTAGGATGTCTGTCAGTAGCCAATGGCAAACATGTTATAAGTAGATGTCACCTTCCACACACACCATGTCTGTGAAGACAATCCCAATGACAGTAGCACTAGTATAGTAATATACCTACTATACATGCCTGACATCCCCTTACACTACAACTGTGGGACTATAGGGGCTGGGGTAGGGCTACACTCCATGTCCAGGACATATGGTGAAAATATATGTACATATACTCATCCAGATATATATATATATATATATATATATATATATATATATATATATATATATATATATATATATATATATATATATATATATATATATATATATATATATATATATATATATAATTACACATGTGTACTACTTCCATTTACCACTGTCATGGCAACCACCCACTATAAATCCCTGCAGCATGTGGGCGTGGTCCCTTTACATTTCCTGTGTGATGGACATCCTTCCTGTGTGTGGGCGTCAGTGTTACAGACAGCAGGTAGCAATACCTCTTACAGGAGAACCTGCACACTCAGAGCAGCCACATATTTGTAGGAGGATCAGGAACTACAGACAGACTGTGAGTAGAGTTGTGTTATGCTTTGCATAGTACTGGTGTTACAGGGTGTGTGCGTACATACTAGTGTACTTTGGAATGCAGTCTGTCTGCATAGCTCACTACTGTGGGCCTATCCTCTTGCTGGACAGAGGTATGCCTATCATGTGTTGTCCATCCACCACACAGGTCCTGTATCAGATATTACACTGGCAATGTGTGTGTTGCATGCTATCAGTATATGGCTACATCCATTTCTGTTTCTAACTTCAATTCCCTGACTAAGGGTATGTTGCAGACTATCCTGTAACACCAGCACCTTGCTTATTGTATGGCAACAGTGTTCCACATATGTGCCTGTGTTCCAGCCTCTGTCCTCCATCTACATACCAAGCTTTGCACATATGTCATGCTGTTGGGGGTTGTTCTGTAGTGTGCTGAGTATATCACACTGCCATTGCTGCCATTAGTCCACTGCTGTTGTATCTCCCACACATACAGTGGGGCTGGGTCCATATATGTGTGGGCATCAACCACACAATACATGTGTGCCCTTTTGCACTACAGAGGCCAGTGTATGTAACAGTGGTATATGGGCCTGTATTACTGAGTCTAGGTGGGGAGCACCATAAATGACCTAGGCTGTTAGAAAATGTGGGGGTATCAGTTGTGAGCTGCCACAAGATATCTGGATGTACAGTACCATATACTTCATCTATATTCACATTACTTACATGAACTGGGGTACTGAAAGCCTACTGACTCCTGCCATACAGACTGTTCTGTTTGTCAGTGTGCTCGTGATGGTGTCAGGTATGCCTGGTTATGTACCCTTGCAACCCATTTGATCACAAAATGTCTTTACCTCCTACTGAGTTTGTACAGAGTGTAGATAGAGGCTGCTGAACTACACACCTGCAGTACATACCTTTGATTGTTTGGTATCCTGTGGCTCAGCCTGTCTTCACTATTGTACAATTTGAAGGGCTTGGCCTGGACAGCAACAGTTGTGAAGCTTTCCAGACTACTGTATTACTGTAACTGTTTCACAGTTGCAGTACTCTGTTTATATGGTTGTCAGTATCTGAACAGCTATATGACATGGCATATAGAACTGTTATTTTATACAATTAAAGGATTCCCATTTCTGAAAACCTGTGTGTGGTGTCTTTCTTATGACCTTTCTATGGGTATATGTTGCAGGCAACGATTGACATTTGTATGGGTGGCCCATACAGTGTCCAGTTGTTCAGGTGTTAACTGCAGGCATAGTGGCTGTTCCATATTGTGTGCACCTTCTACATATGTATCTTACTGCACATATATCTGCGTCTGTATGTGTAGTCACATGTGTGTGTATGTGTGCATATATATATATATATATATATATATATATATATATATATATATATATATATATATATATATATATATATATATATATATATATATATATATATATATATATATACGTATCTGTGTATGTGTATCCTGGGGCTGTTTATGGCTTCCACATATTACATGTCCAATGGGAGGCAGACTGTATGTGGTAGTCTATTGCAGGGCGCATGTGTTTGGGTGTGGGGGGCGTTGCCTATTTGTACAATACGTATAGTGTGTGGGGCCTCTCAACCCCATTAACGGTGCATGTGGATATATGTGTATTTGTTAATCTCCCATTGCTATCTACAGATGTATGGCCATATATACCTATATGAATATATATATATATATATATATATATATATATATATATATATATATATGCTAACATATATATTAATATATATATATATATATATATATATATATATATATATAAAACTATGTCCGTATATACCTACATAGATATATATCTGAGTACACATATGTAACGTGCTGTGTATATGTAGACATATAGGTGTTGACACATATATGTGTCGATTTAGGCATATGCATGTGCATATATAGTGATATATATGTATATAGAGTTAGAAAAACAAAAATACATACATATATATATATATATATATATATATATATAAGTAAGTTGTATCCGTTCAGATTTTAATATAGTTACACACACAGACATCTAGGTGTTGGGGTACATTCTTTGTACTGTTGCATGACAGGACTGGCTGATATGTTTCTGACAACATTGAGTTTCTGTGTATCTGTCATGGCTTAGCGGTGCATTATTTTGTCTAGGGTGTGCAGGGTGCTTGGTTTGAGCCTTGCAAGAGCTGTTTGTTTTGTTACTGGCCATAACACGGCCCATTGGATACAGAGTGATTAAGGCACTTTAAAGCAGTTGTAAGCAGATTTGCATGGAGCTAATCATTGCTTACACAGGTTAAGCAATTTACAAGCTAACTGAGTGTATGAAAACATAACCAGAGGTTAGCAGTGCTTACCATCACGCAAACCCATTTACAACTGCTTTAAAGTCACTTAATCACTCTGTATCCATCAGCCCTTGTTCTGCCTAGCAACCAAATAAACAAACTCTGCTAGACTCGAACCCAGGAACATGTACACCATAGCCAAAGTGATTTACCACTAAGCCATCTCAGATGTATGTAACTCTGCTGTATTTACATATATATCATCCAGCCCAGTCATTCAACAGTACAGACAATGTATTCCAACATGTAGATGTATGTGTGTGTGAAAATATATTAATGTCTAAACAGATACAACATATTGATATATGTATATATATATATATATATATATATATATATATATATATATATATATATATACATATTTAAATATATATGAACATGTACATATGCAAATGCCTACATCTATAGAGATATAGAAGCCTACATCCAAATGTGCATATATATATATATATATATATATATATATATATATATATATATATATATATATATATATATATATATATATATATATATATAATATATATATAATGTCCACATGCGCCATTAATGGGGTTGACAGGCACAAGCAACATACATAATGCACTAATAGTTATACTTCCCAACAGCCAAACATGTCTGCCCTGCAATACAACTGTTGCAGATCCCATAACCAGGACCTCACATGACAAGGGTACAAGATGTTAATAGTACTCCATCCCACCTGTATGATATAAGGCTGGTATCAGTTACATATCATGCAGTACAGTCAGGCTCATAATGACTCCCATGTTGCAGTCATCTCTTACCTTTGTTAGCCGGAGTCCGTACTGTTGGCCTGTACTTCAGAGATGTAGATGCCAAACAACAGTGGTCCCAGGACTGAACCCTGAGGTACTCCACTTGTCACTTGTATGGAGCTGGATCTGGAGTCAGTTACATCTACAGTTTCGGTTCTGTCAGTAAGCCATGTGGCAAACCATCGAGTGGCATAGGGATGTATGGCCTGATTCGTACATTAATCTATGTTTCCAGACTGGGGGATGGTGTTGAAGGGCATGGCGAGGTCCACATATGCTTTGTGGACCATCTCACCCTCTTCAGCAGCTATGCAGACTGAGTCAAAGCAGTCAATCAGTTTCAGGAGCAAGAGTGGCCCTCTATGAGCTCAATCTGTGTGGTGTCCAGTGTTTGAGGGTTGCCAATGTCTGCGTTCAAAACTTCCATAATAATGCATTCCATGGCCATGCAGATCAGGTTCATCAGACTGATGTGATGATAGTTCCCAGGATCCAAGGTGGATCCCCCCTTGTGGAGTGGGATAACTCCAGCTATGCACCAGGCCTGATGTGAGGCTATGATTACACGTGACAGTTAGGTGAGTTGCCATTTCATTTTGTAGTTCATGTAGTACACAGCCCAGGATGTCATCTGGTCCCATGGATGCTGTATTCTTAGCTGTGGATAGTGCAGTTTCTACCTGTGTGGCTGTGATTACTGGACATTGGAACTCTTTTTGTATTGACATGGGCCCTTTTGGGGGTGGGGGGGGGTGAATGTGGCACTAAATCAATCTGCCAGGATACTGGAAAAATCTGTGGGAGCAGTCTATGTAATGCCATTCTGTTGTAGCTCAGAGCACTTGCCAGTTAGAGTCTGGACATAACTATAGAATGCTGTGCAGTCGTCTGTGTAATCTGTGGCAATTTTAGTTACATAACCAGCTTTGGAGGATTCCATGAGGGATATCACCTTCTTACTGGGGCTGGTAAGGGAGTTGTTTGCATCCTTGGATTATCCTTTTTCCATCAACAGTGTCTACCTTCTGTTGTATACTCTGTTAATGGCAGGTGACCGCCAGACTGGCTTGTTTATTTGGGAGGAGAGCATTGTGGTTCTATGTGGGATGTCAGGAATCATGCACAAGTGGATGTGCTCATACAGTGCCTTAGTGCAGGATTCATCAGTTGAACTGTCAGCTCCTGTCTCCATGGGTGTCACAAACATTGTCACTTCTGCCTTGAGTAGCATGAAGTTGGCTTTGGAGAGTTCTTTTATGGACAACTGTATATACATTCCTTTCACATGTTCAGTTTGATTAGCCTATGGTGGGATTACTTTGGTGAAACCTTAGTATCATGTACTGCTATGATGGCTTAGTGACTGTAGTGTACAGGGTCCTAGGTTAATGACTTGCAAAGGCACGTTATTTTTGTTCTGGCCAGAACAGCGATTAATGCATACAGACTAATTAGGGCAATTTAAGTTAGTCACACTCAATACAATTCAAATACCCTACTTTGGCAATCCTGCTGATGTCAATCACTGTGAAGTACAACTTTGTGAAAAGAGTACTCCAGTAATCACTGTGGTGTGTGCTGAAACAGTGTAATGCTGTAGTGTGATCTAGAACTCTGGTATGGGTTCTATTCTCATACATAGGAGTTGTGGATGCTTTTGTGTCTGTTCCTATGCCTCTGTAGGGAGTAATGCATGTTTGGCTAGTCACACTCACTACAATTTATTTGCCCTACTTTGGCAATCCTGCTGATGTCACTCACTGGGAAATAAACCTTTGGGGAAAGAGTGCTCCAATAATCTCCATGGTGTGTTCTAAAATTGCATAGTGTGTAGTGTAATAGCTAGATAGGTAGGCGTTTTAATCCCAGATGTGACAGGTGTGTGTCTTAATGTGTCAGTGTTTGTCATTCATGTCCTGTGTGGAGGTGGTTGTGAGTGTGTAACAACTGGACTCAATGTTGAGTGAGTTTTGCAAATGTCTTATATGGTGCCCCTAGTATATATCACAATATCCGCCATGCAGGGATATCAGATGTGATATCAGTACATAGTCAGTCAGTGGTTTGATAATCTGGACTGGTAGGTGTGTGACACAAACATGTTTATCTTTTAGTCTCCCAACCCACCCTGACTTATCTTTGCCTCTGTCTGCCTCTCTCACTCCCTCTCTGGTGGATGTGGAGACTTACACCTGCTTTGCTTAGGCAGCGGCATGTGTATTGTCAGTGATGCTCATGATCAGCTGATGGCCTCTGCACGAATTACAGCCCTCCTCTAGCTGATTGCATGTGGAACAGCTGTGGTAACATTCCCTTAGCCAATTGCATGGAAACACACTCCAGTATCTAGGAACATCATGTTGGTGTTGGGCATTTTCATTCACTGTGAGCAGGAACTAGATCTGTTGTTTGGCAAACAGCATCACAGATGGATTGGGGACTTACCTCTTACAACATACACTGTGGAAACAGGCTGACACACAGGAGGGGAATGTGCTTGTCTTGACTACAGACTGTAAGTGCTGCTATACTGCAGTTGTGGTAATATCAGTTTAACAGGGTGTGTGTGGATATGGCTGTTCTACATGTTGTAATGCTTGTCATGTCAGTGCTATGTTTATGAGGAATCCCCATCTGTAGTGTCATCTGCAGACTGGGCAGTGTGTGGTGTCTTGTGTTCCTTGTGTTACCCACAGAGCACCTATCTCTCAACTGCAGAAGGTAGTGTGAGGATTGCAGTCAGTAGATGGTGATAGCTGGGAGAGTTACTGACGTCATATTTCTCATAGGACATATGTTGCAACAAACCCTGTTACGACAGTAAATGTATGAGCTTATCACAGCCACATGTCAATATTAGCCCTGTGTTTATGCCTCCAGCCACAACTCTGTCAACCTTTGTACATGTTCACAAATTGAAAGAACAAAACTCCAGAACAATTCACAGGAATGGAAGCCAGCCACAAGAACAGCTAAAATCACACGATTTATTGAATTGCATATAGTAGTATACAATGTTAAGCGCTTTCTTCCCTCGATGAATAGGGGACTTCCTCAGAACAAAATAATGTATAAGTATACATTATTTTGTTCTGAGGAATCTATCGAGGGAAGAAACATTGTATTTATTTATTTATTTATTTTACATTGTATATTACTATCTACAATTCAATCAGTCGTGTGATTTTAGCTATTCTTGTGGCTGACTTCCATTTCTGCGAATTGTTCTGAACCTTTGTACATGTGTCATGCAGTAGGGGGTGTATATGTTCTGTACCCCATAATCATTGACAGCATATATAATAACAAGCCAGTGAGATATCAGACTGCTACACATGTCATGTATAGTAGGGGGTTATATTTGAAGACATAGCCTGGTCATTCTGTGGTAGTGTGTACAGTACTGAGGTATGTGTAAGTCTGGTAATTGTCGACAGTGTGTGTATAGTGAATATGTATTTTGGCCTGTGTAGAGCCTGTGGTAGATGTCATTGTTCTTGGTCCTGTTCTGTCTGATGATACATGCTGCTCTACTGTATGTCACCCTATCAGCTTACATGTTTGTAGGTGAAAACACACATGTCCCATACCACAGACAGGCATTGGACCACAGTGTGTAGCGGCCCATTATATGTAGGGTTGTTGTGTGAGTGGATCATATGAGGATGGTGTAGATCAGATAGTCCATATACTGTAATAGTACGCTAGCTTACCATATGTGGCTGTGGCTATGTTCACATTGGTTGTGGTTATGCGCTTTCACACAGGTGTCTGTTACTCTGTGATGTGACATGCCTGTAGAGCCTGCTATCTATGCAGGTACACGTGTATTCCACATAGGAGTTACAGGCCAGTGTTGAGTCAGTCTGCCTGTAGCCTGCACTGTGCTTGTTACATGCCTAGCAGCTTACTGTACATATCCAATGAGATGTTGTGCAGATACTTGCCAGATGTACTGCTGCCAGGCCACCATCACAGTCATGTATGTCAGACAAAGCAATGGGATGCTGTTCAGATGTATGTCACTAACTAGTGGGTGGTATGTGGCCATGGCACCTCTGTACCAGCAGTTATTATGTGTCAGGACAGACAGGGGTGTATGAATGCATAACCTATGGGGGCAAATGTATACCAGTATTTACATGTTATACCCATCTACATGTCTGTTGACATCCACATTGACAGGCCTGGTCCACATGTCTTGCACGAAGGGGTTCTGGGTATACCCCTGGACTGGCCAGCGTTGTCAGACTGTCTACATATATTTGCCATATCACAGCTGTAGTCTACAAGGGTGTTACTGTGCTAGCAGTGGTACTGTACTATGATGACCTTAGGATGTCTGTCAGTAGCCAATGGCGCACGTGTTAACAGCAGATGTGGCCTCCCATGCACACCATTTCTATGAAGACAATCTCTATTACAGTAGCAATAGTCTACAAATATACCTGCAATACATACCTGACATCCTCTTGCACTGAGAGGTTGGGACTATTGGGGCTGAGGTAGGGCTCCACACCATGTGCAGGACATATGGTGAACATATATGTATATATATAATTATACATATATCCATATAGATTTATACACATATACATATCTTGCTTAATGTATGACAACAATTTCACACATATGTGCCTGTGTTCCAGCCTCTGTCCTAGACCTACATACCAGGCTTTGCACATGAGACATGCTGTCAGTGGTTGTTATGTACTGGGCTGTGTGTATGTCATGCTGTTATTCCTGCCATCACTCCACTGCTGTTGTGTCCCCCACACATAATGGGGGGTTGGAGCCATATATGTGTGGGCTTCACCTACACAATACATGTGTGCCCTAATGCACTCCAGAGGCCAGTGCATGTAACAGCGGTATATGGCCCAGTATTAGTGAGTCTAGGAGGGGTGCACCATGACTAACCTAGGCTGTTACAACATGTGTGGGTATCTGGGGTAAGCTGCCTTAAGGTATCTGGATCTACATTACCAGACAATCCTACTGTCTACTGCATCCTGCCATATGGAATGTTCTGTTTGTCAGTGTGATTGTGATGTTTTCAATTATGCCTTGTTATGTAACAGATACATCCAATTGTGTCAGGAGGGGTCTGTACCCCCTAGGGATTGTGTACTGAGTATAGATAGAGGTTTTATATATATATATATATATATATATATATATATATATATATATATCTGCATATATGTGTCTGTATATGTATCCTAGGGATGGCCATGCCATGTCTGGTCCTGGTTATGGTATCTGCAACACTTGGTAGTGTATTTCAGGGGGGTATACCTATTCATACCAGACGTATATTGTGTGACACCTTTCAACCCCATTAACATTGCATGAGGACATATATGTTTTTGTTATTTCCCCATTGTTATCTACAGATTTGTGTCCTTTATATATATATATATATATATATATATATATATATATATATATATATACTGACATATCTATAACTTGCTGTATATATTTAGACATGTAGATGTACACATATATATATCTATAGATGTAGGCATTTGCATGTTTATATGTTCATATATATTTATATATGTATATATATATATATATATATATATATACATATATCAATATGTGTACCTGTTTAGACATTAATATATTTACTCACACACATACATCTATATGTTGGAATACATTTTCTGTACTGTTGAATGACTGGGCTGGATGATATGTTTGTGAAAACATCAGGGTTATGTCCATCTGCCATGGTTTACTGATAAGTCACTTTGTGTATCAAGTGCAGGGTCTTGGGTTCGAGCCTTGCAGAGGCAGTTTATTTTGTTGCTGGGCAGAACACTGGCTGTTGGATACAGAGCAATTAATACACTTTAAAGCAGTTGTAAGTGGGTTTGCATGGGTTTGTGTGGAGGTAAGCCCTACTAACCTCCGGTTACTGTTCCTTATATTCTGTTAGCTTCTAAATTGCTTAACCTGTGTAGGCATAGCTTACCCCCGCACAAACAAGCTGACACCTGCTTACTACTGCTTAAAAGTGCCTACTCACGCTTACCCCTGCACTAATTTTTTTAAAAGAAAAGAAAAAAGGGTTGATAGGAAAGTAGTGAAAAAGGGGCACAAAGAGGGTAAGGCAGTAGGGAAAATAGCTAGGCATGTGCAGGAAGGGTTTAGGAGAGGTCCATAGCTGCCCATTTCTTCTACAGCAACAGCTGTGCATATACACTGAATTTGGAGGTTGATTTGGACCCTCAAACCCCTGGGAGAGGGGTGAGGACAACATATTTTCATTGTGATGCCAATTAGACCAGAGTACATGTGTCCAGTGGACACATGTGCAAAATGGACAGCTATGTATGGGGTGAGATTTTTTTTTGTGGGAACAGATAGCCCTTTTTTTTTCAGGTGAGAGTGGGATGTTGGGGAGGGGTAGTAGGTATATTTGAGGAGGTAGGTTGGGTAGGTTAACAGACAAGACAAACAAGACGCATACAGAGACGGTATATGACACATGTAGGGGTAAACACCTTGGACGGGGAGGAGTGTTTGGAAGTTGCAAACCCATGAGCCCCCAACTGGAAGCAGTGGGACTGAGGTTCCCCACCCATGGGCATTCACCACTGTACCTTCATGGCCCCAAAGCTGTCTGTGCTGGGGGCTGTGTAGGAGGGGCAGGCTCACTCTCTAATTGCACCAATCAGTGCTCAAGCTGGCATAGCCGGTCTCAATACTCCAGATCGAGCTCCCTATGCACCACGGCCCGGACCTGTTGATGGGTGACAGGTGCCCCTCCCCACTCGCTCCAGGGGGTGAGCCCCATCCCCTGCAGTGGTTCCATCCAAAGGTGGCACAGGGCCCACAGAGGAGACGGTTCCAGGCTTGGCCCCAGATGTGCTGGTGCCATGGCTAGCTGAGGTGGGACAGGTGGGTATGCTGGGACCGGCCTTCCCATATAAGCTATGTTGTAGCAGGTTTATGACAGATATGGGTTAGTAACAGTCAACAGCATTCAGGATTAGTTATAACAGCATGCATAGGTATTCCCATTAACCCAAAATACCAGATTTAACACAGTTGCAGAGCAAGCAGAACACATGCATATAAGAAACAACAGTGGCCATTACAAGAGCATGCAGGTTTCAATGATGGCAACAGACCACCAATATGGATGTATTTTAACATGGCGCATGCATATAAACAAATGTGAATATTTATGAACCATTAGGACATATGTCCCAACAAAAGTTTGGAGTGTACACATACCAGTTGAGGAGTGTCATTGGGTTATTTTGCACATATGGCAAGGGTGAGAGAGAGAGAGAGAGAGTGTTCAATTAACAACTAATATATCCTTGTAGTTTTCACAATATTCTTAGTCACTGCAGTGATCTTTCCCTTACATGTATTAGTACACTACCCAATGGCCTTATATTGTACACTGGTATGTTTATAGATTATTATATACGTGACCTGTGTCTTACATACAGGTATGACAAGATGCAGCTGTTAATGCAACATATGTTGAGAATTGCTGTCATACACTTTGGGTGAGGTGCTAGAATGACAGGTTTGTTTTCATATACATTCTATGGCTATGTACACGTTTGACTATCAGTTATATGTCATTAATGGCTGCCTACATTTCTTGGATCATCACACTGATTTGTCAGGGGGACGGGGTACCAGGCTGCCATTTATCTGGACATGCTGGACAGATTGGAACAGCTGTGGGGTATGAATATGGATACAACTTTCGATTTTGAACATTCCAGCAAATTCTGTACAGTTGTTGGGTGTAATTATGCATACAGCTTTCTATCTGAACATTGTAATGAAATCTGTACAGTTGTGGGGTACGATTATGCATACAACTTAGTAGCACTCCCAGGATTCAGACCCCTGCTGTGTGTGACAAAAAAATGGTAGCTAACATCACAGTACACTGTGCTATCAGGGAATTGATGTAAAGCTTTCTACTGTTTTCTAAGTCTCCCTCACTTGTATAATATGACTGACCTCTTGGTACTTCCAACATTGTTATGCAGGAGTTCATGCACATTTTATCTGCATACCACAGTGTGGGTGACATTGCTTAAAATACACCAGTACTATTTATAGTATGCAACAGTTCGCCAACATATGACAGATGAGAAAACAGAAGCACTCCAGGGGTTATATTTTTATTCACACACTATTACAAATTTATTTCTACTGGTACAACACTTTCTAAGGCTCTTATATTTAATTGTCATGATGGTACATGCAGACTCTTTACTAACCTGCCTTGCAACGCAGCCTTTGCAACCTAGCATCATGGGCTTGCTGGTTTGCAGCCCGCTCATCTACAGCTGTCGAGAAATACAGTGATATTTAGCCATACCTATCCATAGTATACACAAGCTAGGCAATTCTTAACTACTTAGTAGAATGAGTACTTACTCAGTACTGGGGCATTAGCCATCTGCTGAAACTCCTGGATCCACTGTTCCAGTACATCCCCCCCTCTGCCACTTCAGGTCAGCATGGTGGTTCCTGACCTGCTCACCATTCTGGGAGATACCTGTGGCACTGGTGAGGTCATGGGCAAGACAGTCCCAGGCCACAGTTTTATACTGCAAGCCCTGGTACTGGCCCTGCAGTAGTCTCTCCTCATGGTGTTTTGCCAGGAGCCATACCATGATTTTTGACTCCTGGATGCCCCAGCGCTGTGCTCTAAAACGAGTGCCTTCACCCACACCAGCCATTCTGCCTGCAGTAGGAAGCTACAACCAGTTATGGAACATATTCCCACCTATGTGGTTTAAATACGGCCAATTACCCTCACTTTTCTGTGATTGGCCGGGTTTGAAAAGGCTAAGCTATGGGTGCACCTGCTTACCTAAGATTGGCAGTGCTTAAAGGGGTATACCACTAGGCAGATTGGATTGACTCCCCTACACATTGCTTACTCTTACTAAGTTGAGCTGTGCTGTGTTTAGCATTGCTTAATAGTTAATTAACACTATATTTGCCTTTTGGCAGTGATTTATTATTCATTACAGGTTCTATATGAGTCTGGTATTCATGATTCTGCACTTCTACTACTTCTACACTCTATTACAATAACACCTCATATCTATGCTTACTGCAGTACTCCAGTTCACATATTTATGTTATGTAGCAGGTTATACCCCTTCACACTGTACATAGATTCAGTTCACATGTTTGGTTTAATTTTCCTGTGGTGAGGATCAGTTTGCTGATACCTCACTCATATGCACTGCTGTAATGGCTTAGTGGTTAGTTACTGTGACTGTAGTGTGTAGGTTCCTGAGTTCGAGCCTTGCCAATCCAGTTTATTTTGTTGTTGGGCAAAACATGGGCCGTAGGGTACAGAGTGATTTGGGCACTTTAAAGCAGTTGTAAGTGGGTTTGTGCAGGTTTGCATGGAGCTAAGCACTGCTAACTTCCAGTTACACTTAGTTAGCTTTTAAATTGCTTAGTCTGTGTAGGCAGTGCTTACTCCCACACAAATGCACTTAAACATGCTTACTAGTGCTTGCATATCCTCATTACTGCTTATTTGTGTTTAAACCTGCTTACTAGTGCCTTATTCTTTATATCACTGACACTTCACATGTGCATTTCCTGCAGTACTCCAGTTCATAATTATATGCTATTTAGTGGGTTTTGCAACAAAAATATTGGTTATAATGTGCTTTGCCATATAAAATTGACTGTGCCGCAGTGGGACTCGGAAAGGGAAATGACTGCTCATTAGGTGAATGCTCTGCCCACTGCACTATTGCTGTGCTGCTTCATTTGCATATATCTTCCTTGTTATCCTCTTCAGCCTTTTAAGCTGCTTTAACCATAGCTAAGCAATGGGCACACCTACAGTTAGCTGTAATCGGTATTTAAAAATAATAAAGGGGTTTCATTTAATTTTTATGTACTGTTGCTATTGTACACATGGGGAACTGTTGGTGGGGATATTCAGACACCTATGAGCAATCTTGTTCATCTCTGAACACTTTCTACTTTTCTACATTGCAGGGGTGTGTTTATTCTGAGAGCTCTGCTCTCAGACATGCCCCCTGCACTTGTACATGCTCCATGTAAGCCTGGGAGCTCGGGCAGTGTGCCTTCATTAATATGCATGGCTCACTGCCATCCTCCTCCTAAGCAGCTGCTTCCATGCAGGACTAGACTAGTCCTGCATGGAAGATTAGTAAATCTGGGGAAGGTGTTTATTTTGATACTGTTGTGATAATGTGATATTGTTTAATTATGTCTTCACCATTTTCCTTAAATGACAAGGGATGCATCTGTGTTGTTATGCAACTGGTTTGGTGAATGCCCTGTGTAAAGCATAACCCTATATTTTTTCCAGACCTCTCAAGTGTTTTACTGTATCTATTCCATTGCTGTTTTGTTCATCAGTAACACTATGCTTTGTTGTATTTATGTCTGGTCTATTTATGTCAGAAGAAAATAATCATTCTATGCTGTACATGAACTGAGGCATTTGCATGAAGACTCACTTTAGTGTCAAACCAGCTTTTAGACAATAGTTTATATGAATTATAGCCACATATTCTGTTTATTGACACTTGATACTACTTGTTTCTGGTGGCACTTGCCGCATATTCTGTTTAATGGCAACTGGTACCACTTGCTTCTGGTGGCATTTTATTGAACATGTCAAAATGTATTATTTTCACCAAGGATCTTAAATCTTGAAATATTCTTACTTACCTTTTCTTTAATATAATGTGTAGTACTTGGTTTAATTTAATTTTTAGTGTGTGTGTGTGTGTGTGTGTGTGTGTGTGTGTGTGTGTGTGTGTGTGTGTGTGTGTGTGTGTGTGTGTGTAGATGCACAAAGCCAGTTTTTTTCACTGTTCAATCCCACCCAATGTATTGGTCGCATTTTTGTGAGGTCTTCATTTTTCTTCACATCAGCCTCTTTGAACTGTATTTTATGTTCATTGATGAGCTCTCATTTTATATGTTCCCAGATCTTTGAAGTTGCTGTTATTTTTCCTTACAAAACTTTCCAGGTTTTTACAATTTACATATTTTTTTTCTTTTTCTATGGCACACTTCTTTAGGTGCACATGATTCCCTCAAGTTATCCACATAAGCATTTGTTGCATTCTTTAAATTAATTTATATTGCTTGTTTTGTTAGTTGCATCTGTTTCCTTCAAACAATTTCTCCATTCACTAGCTGAATTATTACTCTTGCATTTGCAGTCTATGCTTTACTGTACTCGGTTTTCTTTACATGTGTTTCAGAGATGTTCAGTGATCTTTCAAATTCCCAAGAAGTTTCAGGTGTAAAAATAGCCTTGGCTAATGCCTTCCTCCTATATTTCCCTGGAGGACACTTATATTATTTGTGTTTTAATTTCTGACTTGAAGTTACTGAACAACTTATTTTCCATGCTTTTCAGACTTATATAATTTAACATTTTAAATGTTCTTTGTTTTTTCTCTATTGTAATTCTAAATACTGAAATGATAATTTTTAGATATGTAATTAATTTTGTCAGCTTGCCTTTAAATGTATTATAAGTAGCTATTTTATCTGACAATGTTTTCTACAAACTTTCTCCCAATGTCTTATTATGATATTTACAAGTTGAGTAAAATCAGCCAAATTTGTTAATAAGGTCCAAAATAAATTGGCCCTGTCTGTAAATGAAATTTAAGTATACTTTTGAACATGAAGTTCTTTTTCATCAGTTCACTTCTCAGCATCTTTGAATAAGTTTTATTATCAGTTTGGCTCCTGATATAACATAAGTTACTTTTAATGGTTAAAAAAAATATTGTTTCATTTTTAAGAGGTTAGATTTTATTTATCTGTTAAATTTCTTATTTGAAGTTCCTTCAGCCTTTCAGTTATAGCACACAGGCTGTGGGGTTTTATGAACATCTGTTATCTCGGTAATATCCTTGTTTTATGTCACACAGATCACTATGCAAGATTAATTATTGATCGCTACCAAGGGAATAGTAAAATCCTCCAACACAACCTTGATTACCACATCTTTAAGGTCCATAACCAAAGTCACTAAGAAATTGTGTAAAGAATGAAGGAAATATCCCCATAGTATATCAAATCTACCAAACATTAATGTGTTTCACTTAAATAGAAGCTAAGGAAGCCAAGGCCCAGCACTACAGAAATTTTCAAATGCTTCACTTTGAAAAACTCTGGTATAACCTAAAGCCTTTAGATCAAATACAATTTTTCCTGAATCATGGATTAGGACTAAGTTGTCACCAAGTTTTATAGATGCCTTCCAGTCTAATGTCTCCTCTACTCCACCACTGCCAGGCACACATTTGGACTTTCCATATGACATAAATCCACTTATTCTACTACATGAGCCCCCTGACTTCCTTCACTTCTATTTTAAAGTAATTTTCTACTAACAAGCTGCACAACATAATAACATCTTAGAGTATAGATACAATTCATTACCACTGCCTCAAAATTTTGAATACAAGCATTCCTATTATTTATAAACAAAAAAAAAACAAAAGATAAAAGACACTGTAAAACTTGACTGAACAATTTATTTAAGACTATGATGGCGACAAAACAACAAACAGAAATACAGAGGACAAGCACTTTCAGCTATTAAAGCCTTCTTCAGATCCACATTCAAAAACCACTTCAACATAATATAAAGCTTCTATCAGCCAATGACAAATAATATGTAAATATCATGTTTTAGCCTAACCAATAAAGGTGCTTATACAAGCAACTTTATCATCCAATGTACTTGATTATTCTAATAAACTTTACCTAACCAATAAAGGTAAAGATGTAAATCAGACTTCACTTTCCTAAATATCATTGGCTTAAGCTAGCCAATAGAAGTAAAAATGTAAATCAAACTTCTCTTCAGTATGGATCGATAGTTCACATCACATTTATATAAGATACTACTTGCCAATATAATTTTCTAATACTTTGGTAGTTAAAATACCTATAATATGCAAAATTCACGTAATACAAATGCACCCTTAAAAGCATATATTAAAATATAAGCAAGCCTTATATTTGCTAAAATCTAAATACTTAAAATTAATGCATTGGCTGGGAATCGAACCCGAACCTCGCACGTGGTAGGTGAAAATTCTACCACTAAACCATTTTTAATTATGTAAATAAATAAATAATTTCAAACAAATTAAATGAAAGAGCACTGGTATAAAATAATCTTACACACATTTTATAAATGCATGCAATAACCAGGAATCAAACCCGGGTCTCCCACATGGCAGGCAAAAATTCTACCACTAAGCCACTTTGAATTTTTTAAATAAATAAGTAGTTTCAGGCAAATTAAATGAAAATGCACTAATATAGAATAATCTTAGATCACTTAATAAAAATATAGCACATAATAGAGCAATATCAGGCTTAGCAATTATTAAAAACTAAATACTTAAAACATAAGAGCTCCTTGATAAAAAACAATGTCAAAACCAATAGAGGCATAAAGGCGGCTTCTTATGAATTAATTCAGTAGCTGATAAAAGCATAAGTCCTAATCTTCATTCTAGAGTCAAAGCCTATATTTAGTTCCCATTTCATAGTTCATCTATAGACACTAAAACATGATAATAATATAATGGAAGATATAATGAGCAGAATATAAACTATGTAACTAAGAAACTATAAACCATATTTATACTAGCTGGGCTAAGAGGTAAACTGAACAATTTTTCTATTCTTTAAAAATGGCTTGATCGGTACACTTCCATTCAATCCTGGAGGGTGGTCGGCCCACAGTCTCATAATCCACTTGGATTCCTCACGTTCAGTCAGATTAACTAAATCACCTTCTCTTTCATTAGATTTTAGCTGAGATATAATCATGAAAAGAAAATTGTGACTTTCATTCCTTTTTATATGGGCAAATAGTGCATTGGTTTCTTTCTTGGTCCTTATATCTGATAGATGTTTGGAAATTCTTTCTTTCATTTTCATGTTGGTTTTGCCTACATAAAAATCAGTATAAACTGTTTACAGGTAGCGATATAAATCACATTTCTATTATCACAGTTAGCACTACCAGAAAAATAAAATACATTCCCTGTATTGGGGTGTGCATATGATTTAGTACAATTCATTACACAGCAAGTTTTGCAAAACCCACATTTTTGGTTCCTATGGAACTTTCTTTCTTCATCTTTCTACCAGGATAAGGACCTGTCCCTTCATTATAGCATAATAGTATTTTCAAATTTTCCTTTTATCTTGGTATCAGCAGGCAGAACTGGCCAGTACTTCTTAATCACTTGGCATATGGTGTTATGATCAGAACCAAAAGTCTAACCAATTCTCATATAATTCATATTTTTTATATTAGCAGGATAGATCTTCTTTCCTGCCTTTCTAGTTGAATACAGAGGTCTTCCTTTATTATGTCTCAAACCAATGGCTTCCGCAGCATTTGAATTAACCCTCTTACTTGGATATCCTCTCTGTTCAAAATTCATTAATAAGTTATTTCTTTCATCAATAAACTCTTTTTCATCAGTACAGAGTTTAGAAATCCTAATAGTCTGATTTTCCACAATGTTATTAAAAACATGTTGAGGGTGTATACTGGTATAATATAACATGTGGTTCTGCCACATTTGTTTCCGAGAAAGGCTGGTAGAGATGCCTTCCTTCTGATCTAGTCCTATACTGACATCCAAGAAATCCATTTTAACTTTGGAACTCCTACATTCAAACATTAGAAAATCAGTAGTCTCTGTCAGATAACAAACAAAACTATCTAATTGTTTTCCATTACCTCTCCAAACAATAAAAATGTCAACAAAATGATTATATAGAATAATATGTTGACTCCATTGATTCTTTGGATCTCTCATCCTTTCCCTCTCCCATTGCGCTAGGACCAGATTCGCATAATGATTGGCACAGGGGGTGCCCATGGCTACCCCCCAGTTTTGCCAATAGTACCTTTCTTCATATGTAAAGATGTTATTGTTGAGAATTAGATCAAGAAGAACACAAATTAGCCTAGTGTTGATCTTTTCTTCAGTAAGAAAACTCCTGATGGCTTCCACCCCATAGTCATTGGGTATAGATGTAAAAAGGCTATTGACATCCAAAGTGACCAATAATATAGACTCAAAGTCATTTACATTATGCATGGTTTCATACATTCGATGCAAAAGCAAAAAATCTCCTGTATCCTTAATAACTGTATGGGCTCTGTGAATCAACTTCTTGAGTTCTTTTTCAACAAACATCGAAATAGGCTCAGTCAGCCATCCTCTGCCTGCTACAATATGATGTAGCGGAGGTGATGTTAAAGTCTTATGTATCTTTGGTAGGCCGTTAATTGAAGGTATGGTAGGATGTTCAACCTCAAAAAGCTCATAAATTTCCTTATCAATAATTCTGTCCATCAGAAGATCATACAAATCATTCATTACTCTTTGCTTCATCAAATTCAGTTCATTTTTACTAATGTCACAATAAGTCTTTTCATCATTCAACATTTCCTTCATTGAGAGAGAATAGGCTTTAGTATCCATTACTACCACTGCACCTCCTTTGTCTGCAGGTTTGATAACTATATCATTTCTCTCCTTTAATTCTTTCAATGCTTGACTTTCATCCTTAGTTAAGTTATAGAACTGCTTGTTCTTATGCATCCGCCTTATTTTAGCCACTTCTTCCTCAACAACTTGTATAAACGACTCAACCACTGGTAGATTAATGGGAACAAAGGTACTAGGTTTCCTTAGGATGGTTTCATTGCCACCGTGTTTAATTTTATTATCATTCCCAAAGATATATTTCAAAGTCAGGTTCCTGCGAAATAACTTAAGATCTAAAAGAAACTCATCAAATGATGTTAAAGTTGCTGGTATAAAACTAAGGCCTTTTTCAAGTAAACTCATTTGAGAATCTGTAAGTTGAACTTTAGATAGATTCACAACTAGGGACTTGGCTGTACAATTTTCCTTTTCTTCCTTTCTCTGCTCAGTGACTTTCCTGTTTGAGGAATCTTGTTCATGATTAAAAAAGGAAGTTGTTCAACAATAGGTACACGTGGGGCCCCTTTCTTGGGGATTGCCCCCAAGAGTCCTTCTTCTTGTTTATGACTAGGTGTTATTGCCACCTCACCTATAGTCCCTGATGAATCAAGGGATATTATATTGTCTTCCAAGAGACAAACACTACCATTGGTAACTTTATTCAAATGATTAGATCCATTTTCATGATGTACCTGGGCACTGACACAAAGTTCTTTAGGTCCAGGTGATTTTACCTTGTTTGTGGTAGAGGCAGCATTTATTTTCTCTATTATTTTTTCTTTTTCCTTTTCTTTCTCTTTGTCTTTTTCTCTTATGAATCCTTATTTTTCTCCTGTTGTTCCTTGTTGGATGACATTCCTAGGCCACTCGAACAGCTGGCCATTTTTTATATCATTAAAATATCTTATTAGTTTATTGCTCTTAACACCTCTCAGCTTGTTATCATAAGCCAAAAGCTTATCTTGCAGGTTCTCCAATTTCAATGACAATGGCAATGAAACCATCCTAAGGAAACCTAGTACCTTTGTTCCCATTAATCTACCAGTGGTTGAGTCGTTTATACAAGTTGTTGAGGAAGAAGTGGCTGAAATAAGGCGGATGCATAAGAACAAGCAGTTCTATAACTTAACTAAGGGTGAAAGTCAAGCATTGAAAGAATTAAAGGAGAGAAATGATATAGTTATCAAACCTGCAGACAAAGGAGGTGCAGTGGTAGTAATGGATACTGAAGCCTGTTCTCTCTCAATGAAAGAAATGTTGAATGATGAAAAGACTTATTGTGACATTAGTAAAAATGAACTGAATTCGATGAAGCAAAGAGTAAGAAATTATTTGTATGATCTTCTGATGAACAGAATTATTGATAAAGAACTTTATGAGCTTTTTGAGGTCGAACATCCTACCATACCTTCAATTAATGGCCTATCAAAGATACATAAGACTTTAACATCACCTCCGCTACATCCCATTGTAGCAGGCAGAGGATAGCTGACTGAGCCTATTTCGGTGTTTGTTGAAAAAGAACTCAAGAAGTTGATTCCCAGAGCCCATACAGTTATTAAGGATACAGGAGATTTTTTTGCATTGACTGTATGAAACCATGCATAATGTAAATGACTTTGAGTCTGTATTATTGGTCACTTTGGACGTCAATAGCCTTTTTACATCTATACCCAATGACTATGGGGTGGAAGCCATCAGGAGTTTTCTTACTGAAGAAAAGATCAACACTAGGCTAATTTGTGTTCTTCTTGATCTAATTATCAACAATAACATCTTGACATATGAAGGAAGGCACTATTGGTAGCCATGGGTACCCCCTGTGCCAATAGTTATGTGAATCTGGTCCTAGCGCAATGGGAGAGGGAATGGATGAGAGATCCAAAGAATCAATGGAGTCAACATATTATTCTATATAATCGTTTTGTTGACGATATTTTTATTGTTTGGAGAGGTGATGGAAAACAATTAGGTAGTTTTGTTTGTTATCTGACAGAGACTACTGATTTTCTAAAGTTTGAATGTAGGCGTTCCAAAGTTAAAAAGGATTTCTTGGATGTCAGTATATGACTAGATCAGAAGGAAGGTATCTCTATCAGCCTTTTTCACAAACAAATGTGGCGGAACCACATGTTACATTATACCAGTATGCACCCTCGACATGTTTTTAATAACATTGTGGAAAATCAGACTATTAGGATTTCTAAACTCTGTACTGATGAAAAAGAGTTTATTGATGAAAGAAATAACTTATTAATGAATTTTGAACAGAGAGGATATCCAAGTAAGAGGGTTAATTCAAATGCAGTGGAAGCCATTGGTTTGAGACATAATAAAGGAAGATCTCTGTATTCAACTAGAAAGGCAGGAAAGGAGATCTATCCTGCTAATATAAAAGATATGAATTATATGAGAATTGGCTTGACCTTTGGTTCTGATCATAACACCATATGTCAAGTGATTAAGAAGTACTGGCCGGTTCTGACTGCTGATACCAAGATAAAAGGAAAATTTGAAAAGACTATTATGCTATAATGAAGGAACAGGTCCTTATCCTGGTAGAAAGATGAAAAAGAGAGTTCCATAGGAACCAAAAAATGTGGGTTTTGCAAAACGTGCTGTGTAATGAATTGTACTAAATCATTTACACACCCCAAGACAGGGAATGTATTTTATTTTGCTGGTAGTGCTAACTGTGATAGTAGAAATGTGATTTATATCGCTACCTGTACAGTTTGTATTGTTTTTTATGTAGGCAAAACCAACATGAAAATGAAAGAAAGAATTTCCAAACATCTATCAGATATAAGGACCAAGAAAGAAACCAATGCACTATTTTCCCATATAAAAAGGAATGATGGTCATAATTTTCTTTTCATGATTATATCTCAGCTAAAATCTAATGATTGCATAGGTTAGTACTAAACTAACTGCCCTTGTGAGCCATTTTAATCCTAGCCAATTATCCCTTGTAAGATTCAAACCCTGCACTGTGCGTCTGTAAGGCAAACACCTTAACCATTAGGCCACCCGAAGAGAAGGTGATTTAGTTAATCTGACTGAATGTGAGGAATCCAAGTGGATTATGAGACTGCGGGCCGACCGCCCTCCAGGATTGAATGGAAGTGTACCGATCAAGCCATTTTTAAAGAATAGAAAAATTGTTCAGTTTACCTCTTAGCCCACCTAGTATAAATATGGTTTATAGTTTCTTAGTTACATAGTTTATATTCTGCTCATTATATCTTCCGTTATATTATTATCATGATTTAGTGTCTATGGATGAACTATGAAATGGGAACTAAATATAGGTTTTGACTCTAGAATGAAGATTAGGACTTATACTTTTATCAGCTACTGAATTAGTTCATAAGAAGCCACCTTTATGCCTCTATTGGTTTTGTCAGTGTTTTTTATCAAGGAGCTCTTATGTATTAAGTATTTAGTTTTTAATAATTGCTAAGCCTGATATTGCTCTATTATGTGCTATATTTTTATTAAGTGATCTAAGATTATTCTATATTAGCGCGTTTTCATTTAATTTGCCTGAAACTATTTATTCATTTAAAAAATTCAAATTGGCTTAGTAGTAGAATTCTTGCCTGCCATGTGGGAGATCCCGGTTTGATTTCTGGTCATTGCATTAATTTTAAGCTAGAGACTGCTTTATCAAATGTGTGTAAGATTATTTTATACCAGTGCTCTTTCATTTAATTTGTTTGAAATTATTTATTGATTTGTATAATTCAAAATGGTTTAGTGGTAGAATTTTTGCCTACCAGGTGGGAGGTTCTGGTTCGATTCCCGGCCAATGCATTAATTTTAAGTATTTTGATTTTAGCAAATGTAAGGCTTGCTTATGCTTTAATATATGCTTTTAAGGGTGCGTTTTTATTAAGTGAATTTTGAATATTATAGGTATTTTAACTACCAAAGTATTAGAAAATGATATTGGCAAGTAGTTTCTTATATAAATGTGATGTGAACTATCGATCCATACAGAAGAGAAGTTTGATTTACATTTTTACTTCTATTGGCTAGCTTAAGCCAATGATATTTAGGAAAGTGAAGTCTGATTTACATCTTTACCTTTATTGGTTAGGTAAATTTATTAGAATAATCAAGTACATTGGATGATAAAGTTGCTTGTATATGCACCTTTATTGGTTAGGCTAAAACATGATATTTACATATTATTTGTCATTGGCTGATAGAAGCTTTATATTATGTTGAAGTGGTTTTTGAATGTGGATCTGAAGAAGGCTTTAACAGCTGAAAGCACTTGTCCTCTGTATTTCTGTTTGTTGTTTTGTCACTATCATAGTCTTAAATAAATTGTTCGGTCAAGTTTTACTATGTGGAGCATTGCTTATCTTTTGTTTTTAGTTGTATTTTGCTGAGCAAGCTAAATTGGAGCATCCTTCTACTGTTTTTTGTTATTATTTATAAACATTTAGCTCACATATTCAGTTTTTCTTCTGTGACCACTACTGGTATTTTAATACCTAGATTTAAGGTTGCACTTATTATGACCTTTTTCACAAAATTCCTCATCCAACATCTGCAGCAGACTATAGAGCAATAGCCAACCTCTGTTACTTTACAGAAATCTTGCATTTATAAATCAATACTGAAGTACATACTTAACTACTACCTGCTATCTGATAAACAGGAGGAGATTTGCCCAAAATTCAGTTCTCGAACCACCATCTTATATTTTACTCCATTAATTTATTCCAATACAGAAAATGGCTTGCTAAATGGGGCCATCTTTCTAGATTTAAAAACAGTATTTGAAGCAATTTATCACAACCTGCTACTTTCTAAATTTGCACAGTCATTTTTTTCCCTGAGAAGATAACACCTGGTTTAAGAAATATTTAACCAAAGCTCTTTTTTTATCATGGATCAACTTTCAAGTGGAGTTCATCTGGATTCTGTACTAGCCTCTTTACTTTTTTCATGATTCATTAACAGACTACCTTGGGTATTATCGATCTGAACGTTACATTGCATGCAGATGATATTTTTACAGTAGCTCACAAATCTGTACAAGTATCAATTAAATTTCAACACAATTTCTCCTTAATTTGAAACTGGATTCTGAATAATAAACTCGTGAATAACTCTACCAAGTCCATTGTTACAGGATTATCAATTATGCCCTTTTGCATGACAGTCTCTATATGGGCAATTGTGTCCTGTAAAAAAACACCCATGAAAAATGGCAAATGTCCCAAGGTATTAAAATAATAAGTATTTCTTTAGCTTCCTGTTACAATTTTGCAAAACTATTGTTTTGTACCTGAAATGCCTTAAGATTACAGGAAAAGAAAGTGACATTTAAAATTATGAAACAGTCATCTTTTACTTTGGTAAAAAAAGAGAAGAAAAGATTTTTGCACTTCTTTTGGGTACGGTTTGCTGTACATAATTGTATGTT
>NC_056728.1:552838049-552875549 GCF_019279795.1 Protopterus annectens
TCATTACTTCCTTTGACCTGTCTTTGTCTCCTTCTACTAGCTTCATCCTCTCCTTTTTTTCTCTTTCTCTCTTCAGAGCACACTCAAGCAAATTTGCAGTCTGCGACTACCACTCCACCCATACAGTATAAGAAGGAATCAGTACTGCAAACTAAACAAGGATATACATTTTGAGCCTCAAGAGCAGGGTCAGTCCACCCAGGCATTCTACTTGTATGTTTTATGAGAGTGAAGCTATTACATTAGCAGTATTTCTTAGTAGTTCTCAGCTTACTAATAAAACTGACTGTTGTAGCCTTGTGTAGCCTTGTGTCCCCCCCCCCCGCTAGTACAGTAATCCTAACTGTCCAATAGACAGTATACATTTAATTTACATCCCTGTGATTAAATTAACCATCAAGCAGCCCTCTCAGTGCTTTCTGTCTTAGTTTGTATCACTTGGAGGCTCACCTGTTTATTTGCATCTCTATACATTCCCCTTCATTGCTAATGTATCTCCCTACTCTAATCTGTGCACAAACTGGTTACTAATCAGCAAGTCAATGTGAAGACACACTCCCAACCTTAATAAACTTTGCCATCTCTTCTCTCCTTCACTTTACAGTTAGTTTGAATTATTACTTACCCCCTCTGAGGCCTTCACTGGTTTCCACTGATTGCCTCTCTGGTTTCTTTGCATCCCACCTGGTTTACACCCCTTGTGCTATCTCCCTCCCCCAATACAAAGTCTATATTAGAATCCTGCTGAGCATGGAGCCATCTTTAAATTTCTAGTCTCCCACCAGGACACAACTGCTCTTCAGCAATTACATTCTGCTTGCCGGTAAGCCATTAGACCTCAGGAATTTGTTTTAAAAGTGTTCAGACTTGTAAAGTAATACTTAACTTTTTTCTCTTGTCTTGGTTGGCTCTGCCCCACTCCATTCGCCCTCGCTAACACTCGGGTTCTCTCTGCTCCCCTTCCCCCTATTCCCTCCTGCCCCCACTACCTCTACATTTATAGTAATCACAGCCATACCCACAGCTCACCCTCACATCACCTCCACCAATCACAGCTCCTCAAGTCATATCACATTATACCACACCAACTTGCTCCACACAAAATATTCCCAATCACTCTCATTCCCACTAGGCATTTTTTACATCACCCACACTACTTCCCCATCCACATATAGTGCAACTCTATAATTCCTATTCAGACCCCCCCCCCCACCTAGAAACAACTTAAACTTTATAACCATGACTATCACACAACTAAGTCTAGTCTGTCTTCTCATAATTCTTTACAACACCACAAGTTATCTCTCTAGCAATAGCCCTAAACTTAGTAGCACAACACTGCATTATGCACTCTCGTATACAGACACCACACATTATAATAATATCTGCCCACAGTTATTCAACAACAACATAACGGACCTATTCAGAACTAAACACATATGCTCTCATTCCTACTCCAAATAAACACAATACTTTCTCACACTCCTCACCAAACTCCAGCATCTGTATAACCATTTTAACTCCAGGCTCACCATAAGTTGGGATATCTACCCCAACCCAGGCCCAAATCCATCCTGTTCAACACAAACTGCTTCAACACAAATGTCAGAATATAACACCCCCACTTTCTTCATCCCTGGGAAAATCAACAACAGCAGCAAGACCAACCATCTTTTAATGCTAAATATTAATATTAGAAGTATCAAAAATAAAATACCTGAACTCCAGGCCACAGTAGCACACTACTCCCCAGACATTGTTGCTTTAACAGAAACCTGGCTAAATAAAAACATAGCTAACTCAGAAGTTCCCCTTACTGGCTACAATATCATTAGAGAAGACAGACCAATTCCTAAAGGGGGTGGAACTGCCTTACTGTACAAGTCCAATTTAACTGTCCGTCAATTACCAAACTCCTACCCCTCCCTCAGTAGTTGGGACATACTTATCTCACAACTTCAACATCACCCTAAAAAGGTCATCACCACAATTGTGATCTATATTCCACCTGGTAATACACCTGCTAGCCTTGAAGACTTCTTATCCTGGTGTTCTTCAACATACTCAAAAGAAACCCTTATTCTGGGGGACTTCAACCTAGATTGGTTCACCTGTATATCAGAACCACCAAGTAATCTAATAAATCTCCATGGCTACCAGCAGCTAGTCCAAATTCCAACTAGATGTGATAAAAAATGTAAAAGGGAATCCATCCTTGACTGGGTCCTAACTAACAACCCCACATTGTACCCTCACACAGGCAGTCTCCCAGACTCCTTAAGTGACCACAACACAATATATTTTATATGTAGTAGAACAAGCATATGCAAAACCACTAACTATATATCCACTAGAAACACAAAAAAAATTCTCTCCTGAGGTCCTCAACACTTTACTCTGTAACTGTGACTGGACCCCCCCTAAAAACCTTCCCACTTGACCAGGCTGTAGCATATTTCAACAAAACATTTCTACAACACCTAGACACTGTCACTCCATTGCGCAAAATCAAGGTTAGAACCTCTACAAACCCCTGGCTCAATAAAGAAACCAAACAAATCAAGTCCAGAGACACTGCCTGGCTTTACTATCAAAAAAACAAAGAAACACAAAGCCTAACTAAGTACCAAGAACTGTGCAACTGTGTAAAAAACTGCATTAGGCTGGACAGAAAATCCTACTACACAACATTACCAACTAAATACAAACACAACCTGCAAAAATTTTGGAAAAATGTAAACCAGCTACTAAAATCCACCCAAAAGGCTACCCCCAAACCAACCACCCCTGACACTAAAGTTCCCATAAAAACACAGTTCATCTCCCACTTTGTGAACTCAATTCTTTCCTTAGTATCACAGGACAGTTCCTTATTCACTATCCCCCCCAACACAAATAACACTAATACAAGCTTTACTACCCTCAAAACAGTTTCCACCACTTCAATCAAAAGCATGCCCTCCAAACTAAAAACCTCATCAACAGCAGCCGACCTACTTCCCAGCTATTTCTTGAAACTCACAGCAGATGCTATTGCTATCCCAGTCTCCACTCTCATAAACAGATCAATTATTGAAAACTATGTGCCCAAACTCTGGAAAATATCCTATGTTACACCCATACATAAAGGCGGGACCTCCACTGAACTTAATAACTACAGACCCATTGCTTTACTCTCCCCCCCTGGCCAAATTCTAGAAAAATGCATCCATACCCAGATGCTAAACTATCTCCTAGTCAGCAACATCCTGTCACCTACTCAGCATGGTTTCAGACCTGCCCATAGTACCACTACAGCCCTCCTCTGCTTCGCAGACACAGTAAACCGTCTCAAAAATGAAGGCCTTCAAGTGTCAACTCTTTTTTTGGATATGTCCAATGCATTTGACACAGTCACACACCAAATCCTGCTAAACAAACTAAACCAATATCATCTACCAAATTCCACTCTTACCTGGTTTCAAAACTACTTAACTGACAGGTACCAAGCTGTGAAATGGGAACATTCTCTCTCTCCTCAGCTGCCCATAACTATAGGAGTCCCACAGGGTTCTGTCTTAGGACCACTACTATTCACAGTCTTCACAAATGACCTCCATACCTCCACACAGCATGCATCTATAATTCAGTATGCAGATGATACTACCTTAATCTGTGCTGCACTAAACATTCCCACCCTCCCGCAAACAACTCAGCTAGCATTCTCTGACGTTGAAAACTACATTACCAAAGCCCAACTAATCCTCAGTCCAAAGAAAACTCAGCTTATGATTATAACCAGTTCTAACAAAAACACTAACAGTCAATTCACTATCTACTCCATAAATGCTACTTCAATTGCTCCAGTGGCATCGGCTAAGCTATTGGGAAGAACCATAGACTCCCATCTAACATTTGATAGTCATCTCAACTTAATTATTAAAAAAGTACATGCCAAACTGGGGTCACTCTACTGTATCAAACCATTTCTTACCAACAACACAAGATCAGCCATTGCTCGCTCCCAACTTCTATCCACCCAACTCTATGCATCCCCCATTCTGACTAATCTCAACAAAACTGAACTAAGCAAAATGGAAGCCTGCTATAACAGAATTGCCTTCTTTGCTGCAAATTGCTCATACAGAACTCATCACTGTACTGCTTTGAGACAGCTCCACTGGCTTGAACTGCCCAACCTCCTAACCTACAATCAGCTCTGCCTCTGTCATTCTATCTATTACCTCCCCAATAAGTGTCCTGCTCTCAAAAACCTACTACAACATTACTCAGCCAAAAGGCCTCTTAGATCATCAAGTAAACTACTACTAGAAGTCACCAACAGCTACAATAGCTTTGGAGATGCACTATATAGTAGTTCATTGGCTAAAAAATGGAACTCTGTCCCACTAGCATTCAAAACACATCATCCAAAGCCTCCTTTAAAGACCTCATCAGGCAACATCTCAAGCAAAGTTGGCAGTGCCATGATTGCTCCCCAGGCTAGTGAAAACGGATAACATATACATACAAAATCTAGAGCACTTGACAATAGTTTTCAGTCTTACAAACACTGGCTAATTTACAATGTATGTAGTGTACCTGTGTACTATGTATGTATTCTACCTATGTTCCAAATTTCAGCTGTACACCACAAATCTATTAATTACCTTTATTTTTAAAATTAATATTTTTTTGTTTGTTCTCTCCACTAGTCCACTGTAACTGTTTATGTGCCGCATGCCACTGTAAAAACATGTCTCTTGTAATTTGTGTGTATACTGATCATGTCTAAATAACTAAATGTGTCTGTAATTTTTCTTTTGTGGAGCTTTTCTCCCTGGGCCTCTGCTGAAAAAGGGCCTTTTTGGCTCAGTCAGACACCCCCGGTTAACAAATGTAAAATAAAATAAAATAAAAAAAAATAATAATAATAATATATATATATATATATATATATATATATATATATATATATATATATATATATACATATATATATAAAACATATACCCCCACACACACACACACACATATATATAATTATAGATTTTTATAGTCATATTGTTTCCTCCATAATATTAAACAAAACATAATTGCCAAGTTAGTTTAAATGTCTGATGACTGCTGGTTGCAGTTCTTATGATGTAACACAATCGTACAAAACACTTCCTTTACCTCTTAGGTCTATTCAGCAGGGATACAGTCAGCGGCTACAAATGCTGTACATGATGAAAGAGACCTGAACTGTGTAAAACAACACTGTCCTTTATCACAGCAGAGGTATTATGCTTAAAGAGTAGAAACAGTTTTTTGTATGGTTTCTTGTGGATAGTACAACCTCTATTTGTCTTAAAGACAGGGTTAAAACTGAGACCAATGTTTATTGTCAGGAGCTGTGATTGAAACTTCTCTGCACTGCCCAGAGGGTTAATTATATACGGCTTTCCAGACAGCAGGTAATTCACTCCATTACTGAAGGATCCAGGCAGACTGCCAGTGTGGTGGTAGCAGAACTATAAAGTAAAGAATTGAAAGTAAAAAATGTATCTTTTTGTCTGTCATTCAGTTTGGCTGTAAAATGCAAAGCATTACTTCTATTCTCCATGTCTCATTTTTCTTTTACTTTCTAAGGTCTTACATCCATTTTCTCACCTAATTTTTACTAGACAGTACTGATGATAGTAAAGATAGAACTGAGGTTTATATATATATATATATATATATATATATATATATATATATATATATATATGTATATATTTATATAATGTGAAATGTTTGGTGTCTTGTGGACTACTGATACTGAAATGTTATTAATCTATATTCTAATCCAGGTCTCTGTTATCTCAAAGAATGCTCACTTTGGAGAATTGGGTTGGATATATCATGTGTGCTGCCCTTCACAAAATGCTGTAGAAATTTCCAGGTTGTAGACAAGTGTGACATATTTTGTATGAGAATGTGTGTGATACATGTTCTAAAATGTTAGAAGATCTAAGTAGGGTTAAAATTATTGTGTCTGATGAACAGATAAAGAATCACCTGTAATACCAAGGAAGTAAAAAGTTGAAGTAAAATATAATGTATCTTCATCTATATTTGTAGCTTTCCTGTGTTAGAAAATTGGAATGTACATACAAAGGGAGCACATGCACCACAGCCTCATACTATTCCTTTTCGGGATAAATCATACATTCTGTCTTGGGTTTTGTATCTTAATGGGGAGAATGGTACAGTTCCTATGGTAGGGTGGGGGTGACCTTTTAAGGGACATTGCAACTTACCTGGCTATTCTTGTACAAGCAGAAGAGCATACGTTCTAGTAAGTAATAAAAAAAAAATAAATAAAACAAAGGTCATTAAGCAGCACGGGACAACAGGTTATAGAATATGGCACATAACAAACCTAAGAACAGGATTAACTAGTGGATATTTCAGTAGCACAAGTCAAGTTGTGAAAGAACTTCAAAAGATCAACTCTCACATTGAAGCGAGATTTATTTATTTATTTATTTATCTATTTTACATTTGTTTATGGGGAAAGTCTGACTGAGCAGCCATTGCCTGTTTTCAGCGGAGTCGCGGGGTGAAAAGCTCCACAAAGCACATAAAAAAATAAATAAATTCAAATACAGAAAGCATACAACTTAGTAACAAAAACAAGTTGGTTTCTAAGGTTCTGTACAAAAATATTAAATGCAGTTCTTTTGAGGAATGTTTAAACAACAATAACAAAAACAAGCTAGTTCCTAAAGTTCTGTACAAAAATATTCAGCGTAGTCCTTTTGAAAAACATTTGAACAATACATAGAATATAAAATACAGGTGGTAACATAAGATTATGATATACTTTGAAGCATCAAAACTGTTGCTACAAGAGAAGTTTATCATGTAAAGCACCATTTGCAGTTACCGATGAGAAAGGACTGGGTATTTATTAGGTTAGTCAGGGTCTTAACAGTTACATATCCAAGAAGTGGATAGATAGGACTTCAGATGACTTTTGAAGTTAAGTTTGTTATTTTGCATTCTGAGTCTGTTAGGGAGTGAAGTTCAGATTTTGATAACAGCACGTGAGTAGAGGGAGTCACCTGATTTAGATTTGCTTTTGGATATTTCTACTAGCATTTTATTTGTGGATCTTAGTTAGCAGTTGTTGTTGTTGTAGATATTGAGTAGGCCTGCTAGAGCTGGTATTTAAATGGGGTGGTATACTATTTGATGTGCCATGGTAGGTTGATTACAATTCAATAGGTTAGGTAGTTCTAGCTAGCCTACGTATTTTAGGGCTAGACAGTAATGTGATCGATATGAGGAGTTGGTAGCAAATTTTGCTATCTTGTTGTAGCAAGTGGTTAAGTTGTTTAAGTCACCTTTGTTTAGGTTGGTTAGAACAGGGGATGCATATAGTAATGTGGAAAGTAGGTGAATTCTGGCTATGATGACTTTACTGTCAGTGGTCAGGTAGTTTTTACATCAATAAAAGGTGCTGAGTTTTATGTGAACTTTAGTTATGGTCTGAGCTATTTGTTTATCGAATTTCAGATTTTGGTCAATGATTGCTCCTACGAGTTTGGTTTGTGGCACTGGGGTGATGAAGGTGTTGTCCTTTGAAGATATTTGAAAAGGGGGGATGGGTTCAATAGCCTTTGAGGGGTGGAATAGCATAAGATGTTTTTTGGGGGGATTTAGAATAAGCTAGGAGTTTGACAGCCGTGTTTCTATGGCAGTGAAGGATTTCTGTTTATTTTCTTGAAGAATTTGGAGAGAGGAAGACCAGTACATTAGTGTGGCACCATCGGTGTATTGTGCTAAGTTTGTGTGAAGTGTGGCTATGTGTAGGTTATTTGTAAAGCAGGTGAAAAGCAGGGGTCCAAGTATAGACCCCTGTGGTACATCTAGGGTAACTGGAAGTAGGGGAGGTAGGCAGTCTATCCATTTTACAGCCTGATGGCAGTTGGAAAGGTAGCCTTTAAACCAGACAGGGTGGAGTGATGAAGACTGAACTCAGAGGGCAGTGAGAAGTTCATTATGACAGACCATATCAAATGCTTTAGATAGGTTTAGAAAGACAGTTGAGACTAGATTACCTAAGTTCCATTGCTGGTTGACAATACTGGTAAAACTGATGAGAGCAGGGTTGGTGCTATGGTGTGGGCAGAATCCATGTTATGTTTTGGCAAGAAGGTTGTTGGCTAAGAGGTAGTTTAATATCTGGGAGTAAATACATTTTTGCAAAATTTTAGACAATGGGGGGAGTATGGCTATTGGTCGGTAGTTGGATAATTCAGTTGATGTACCACCTTTACGTAATGGAATTATGTGAGAGATTTTCCAGATGAAAGGTAGTGATTGCTCAGCTATGGAACTGTTAATTAGAATAGAGACAGGGTATGCAATGGCTTTGGCAGTGATCCACAGGTATTCAGCTGGGAGTTTGTCTGCTGTGAGGGTAGTTGGTTTTAGTTTGGACAGCAGTTTATAGATGCGATAGGTTGGGATTATATTTGAGTGAAAAGAGGTTCTGGTTGTTTGGAAGGTTATGACAGGAAAACTAAGGGTGGTGGAGTCTCTATCTTCATTAAAGACAGGCACACTACCAGATTGGTTGGCCAGCATGATGTACTGGAATTACTCCAGGTACAACTGACAGTTAGCAAGACACCTATCCAAGTTATAGCCAGCAATAGACCCCCCCTCCATGACTCAGGACACCCACTCCTCCTACCTGGACCTACTTGACTCCATTAAGATACCCAGTAACACCCTGATCCTTGGTGACTTCAACTACCCAATCATAGACTGGGTGAACTATTCCTGCACTAATGCACTCACCCAATGATTCCTTGACTTCATCATTTCTAACTCACTAGACCAGCTCATCTCATCCCCCACAAGGGGAGATAACATTCTGGACTTGGTTCTCACCAACATGGGCGACCGCTGCACCACTCACATAGTATGTACTTCCCTGGTGAGATCGGATCATTGGTCTTTCTCATTCAAAGTTTGTATCCCACCCAACCCCCCCCCAGCAATAAATTACAACCTCCTAAGAGAGGGTATTAATAGCTTCACACGACCACCGCTGCCCTCAGAGGATGCAGACAACTATGCTGAACAGTACACCAGTGTAGTATGCAAGCAACTGTACAACTGCATGGACTCAGCCATACTCAATAGAACTAAAGCCTGCACCTCAAGGAAAAACAAACCTGTCTGGTGGACATCCTCTATCAACAACAGGTTTTGCAACAAATGGAAGAAACTGTTATCCAAGGGTAAAAAGGAACACATTCTAAACTGGAAGAACTCTCTCCTCAGCCTCAACAAGCAAATTAGAGCAATTGTGAAAGCTTCCAAAGCCAATTATGAATTGAAACTAGCCTCAAAAACAAAGGGAAACCACAAAACCTTCTTCAGTTCCATCAGGAACCTCCATAGCAAAGCCCAGGTTTGTTCCAAATTACTTAACAGTACCACTTACACTGATCCTGTTGACTCAGCCAACCTGCTAGCAGATAGGCTCAGTGCACACTACACCCCCCTATCCCCTCAAAGGCCCATTTAACATTCACAATACTTGTCCCACACCTCACATATCCATAGATCAAGTGTTAAAGGCCCTATCCAAGGTACAAAACACAGCTTCTGTGGAACCTGATAGTATCCCAGGCTGTATTTTGCACCATCTCCAGCAAGAACTAGCTTCGCCATTGAGCACCCTATTCAACCACAGCCTAAGTACAGGCTTCATTCTAGCAGAGTGGAGAACTGCCATTGTCATCCCCTTGCACAAAGGTGGTGCCACTACTGACCCTGGAAACTATTGCCCCATTCGCTTGACAAGTCTGATCTGTAAAGCCATGGAGCGTATTATTATGGATCTCATAAACAAGGACATAGGCAATCTCCAAGCACTTGACCCCACCCAGTTCGGATTCATCAAGGGCAGATCTTGCCTAATGAACCTGTTTGACTTCTTTGAGACTATCACCAAGGCCCTGGATGAGGGAAAGACAGTACATACAGCTTACCTTAAATTGGCCAAGGCCTTTGACACAATCCTCCACCTAGGCATCATCGAAAAGCTAACACAGATTGGCATAAATCCTTATCTCATCAGGTGGGTGGCCAACTGGCTCACCGATATTACCCACAAGGTCAAAATAGGAACCTCCACCTCTGACAGAAGACCTGTCATTTGTGGTGTCCCCAGGGATCTGTCCTGGAACCCCTACTGTTTGGCATCTACTTCTCAGAGGTCCAGGCAAAGACAAAGTGCATGTGGCAGACCAAGTTTGCATATGACTGTAAGTTGGGTGCTGTCTTTGACTCCCCAAATGATATTAACATACTGCAAGAGGGTTTGGCAACAACAAATGACTGGTGCCAAAGTCATGGTCCTAAGTTAAATGCAAAAAAATGTAATATCATACCATTCAGCAAAACACAGCTCCTACTAATTACCACATCATCTGCAACCCCCTAAGGACACAATCTGTGGTGAAAGACCTGGGTACACAGGTTGATAACAATCTCACATTCAACCATCATGTAGTGGCAGTGGTTAGAAATGCCTTTTACTTGCTTCATCTCATAAGTAAAGGGATTGCATCCAGAAAAAAGGAGGTTATTATCTCTCTTTACTCCTCCCTCATTAGGCCAATAATTGAATATAATGCCCCATTTGTTATGTACCTCTCCAAACACTTGCACCAACTGGAAAGGCCACAGAAATACCTCAGACTAGCGCTGACTGAGGTTTCCTTTTTGGGGATAAACCCTTGGCTAGGCTTGTAAGGACCCCAGGGCCATTAGCCAAGTAATCTCCTATGATCCAATGATCCTATGATGATCTAGGAGACTAGTGGGGGAGAACGGGGTAATCAATTTAAGAAATGAGTTGGAGAAGTAGTCATTGGATTGAGTTGCAATGTTGATGGTGGTATCATTTGTGTTTTGGGGTGGAGTACTCATTTTACCTGGTTGTGGAATTTGGTTAATGGCTGTCCAGAATTTCTGTGGATTTGAGTTGTATTTAGTTTGGGTGTCAGAATAATGTTTTTTATAACTCCTTATTTGCTTTTTTGCTTTATTTCTTAGTTTGAGAAATAATTGTCTATTTGAGCTAGTTTTCTTATTATGCTAGGTGCCACAGGCCTTGTATCTTTCTTTTAGAAGTAGGCGAGTGGTTTTGGTGAGCCAAGGGGTATGGTCGGATTTGGTGCTTATGGTTCTAGGAGGGGCTAGTTGATTAAGTATGTCTAGAAAGGAAGAGTTAAAATGGTCTACTGCCAAGTCCAATAGTAGGCAGGTGAGTGGGGACCAGTTGCAATAATTTAAAGCTGATATGAAGTCTTCTCCTTCTGATTTGAATTTTTTTTTGTGTAGCGTATTTGTCAGAGCGATTTATTTTGTGGTTTAAATGTGTTGTCTTAGTAGAAAGGTGGGGAGATGATCACTTATAGTGATGGGCAGAGTGATGAAGTGTTGGGCTGAGGAAGAACTGTTAGTGAGGATTCAGTCAAGTATGGACTCTTCGAAGATTTATCTATACAGGTGGGAGTTCATATTAGCTGCCTGAAATCATAGAGATTAATATGCTTAGAGGGTAGGGGTGAGTTAAAGGAGGAGCAGTCTAGATTAATGTCCCCTAGGATGAGTGGCATTCTGAAGTTTAGGGATGTCCATGGTAATAAGGTCGATGGTGAAGTTGCTTTTGAAGATAAGGGAGACACCGCCTCTTCTCTTATGTAATCTATCTGTTCTATGTATATTGTACCCGGAGTATTTTGGTATCTTTGTTGGGTGGCTTGAGCCATCTTTCTGTAAAGAGTACTAAGTCAAGGGTATATACTGTAAGAGTAGCATAGAGTTCATCTATTTTGTTCAGCATACGTCTAATGTTAAGGCTGAGTATTAGTATGTCTGCTTGTTTTCTTATGGAGTTCAGGTGATGTGTGCTTGAGATTGAAGGGGATGGGGTTCAGTGGGGGGGGGGCTTGATTTGGTTGGATATCCCCTCTGAGTAACAGTTGATATGCTAGGTTAGCAAGAGTCACCAGGTATTTGGAAATAATTATGTTATAATGTAAACTCTGGTGACCTTTAGAGCAGTAGTGGTGGATTTTAAATGGAGCTAAATCTAGCATGGAATGGCTGAATATGGCAGGTGAGATGTGGCAGAATTCTGAGTGAGGTACTAGGTAGTTAGGTTTGATGAGACCCTTAGAGTAAAGATTCAGGCGGAAGGAATGTTGTTAGGAGGTAAGTATGGTTGCTACGGGGAGGGATATTATGAATGTGGTTAATAGTAGATACATAATGTATTGCTGAGAAAGGAATATGTTTAGATAAGAGTTGGTGGCTATTGTAAGGAGTAGGAAGTTTAGCTGTAAGTTAGAGGTGTGGAAGTATGCTGCTAGTTAGAAGGGACGTTGGGTATCCTTTTTTATATTTGTAGAACTGATAGTGATTATAGGTAGGTGGTGTGATAGTTACTTAGGGGTTGTGGGAAAAGGGGGTAGGTGTAGGGTTTATTAGTTGCTTAGTGTTCGTATGGGATGGCAGAAAGGGACATGCTAATTGAATTGTGATTGGTAGGGATGATTGTAAGAGTAGTACTAGGTGTGGTTTTGATCATGGGATGTGATTCGTTGATGTAAGGAGATGTGGGTGTAGCGTGAGGGTGGTTGGCAATAAATTAAATGAAAGACTGGGTGAAGGGTAGGGGAATGGAGAGGGTTGACCCATGATGCTGACCAGCACCCAACAGAAACAATCTCCTCACAGAGCCAAACCCCAGGTGCCTTTGAATGATGAGTCAGTGCTTCTGAGCCCTTTGCAAATTAAAACACAAAATGAGTCGAATGAAATCAACATGGATGTTAATGGATGCAGAGAAACATATGTATTTGCTTTTCTTTTAAGGATAGGGGATGGGGAACCTAAACTAAAGTGGCAAATTAGTGTGCACACTACTTGCCTTCCAAACACTTAAATTTAACACTACCACCGTTAGTGGAGCAAGCAGAATAATGGCTAGCACCTACACTGCAGGCACTTTACATTAGGTAGCTTGTAGCACTAGCTTTTAAGCAGTGAAGACAGCTAGTTCCAGGTAGTAAGTTTGATGGGGGAACAACACTCCAAAACAGTGCATGACAGGACTTCAGACACTTTAGATTAGGTAGCTTGTAGCACAAGCTTTTAAGCAGTGAAGACAGTCTGCTACAGTTAGTAAGCCTGACAAGGGAGCAGCACTCCTAAACAATGCATGACAGTACTGCAGGCACTTTAGATTAGGTAGCTTGTAGCATGAGCTTTTAAGCGATGAAGACAGCTGGTGGCAGGTAGTAAGCTCTATGGGTACAACACTCCTCAATGGTGCATGACAGGAATGCAGGCACTTTAGATTAGGTAGCTTGTAGCATGAGCTTTTAAGTAGTAAAGACAGCTAGTTCCAGGTAGTAAGCTCAATGGGAGAACACCTCTACTCAATAGTGCATGACAAGACATTGGACACTTCAGTTTATGTAGCTTGTAGCACAAGCTTTTAAGCAGTGAAGACAGATTGTTCCAGTTAGTAAGCTTGACAGGGGAGCATCACTCCTAAACAGTGCATGGCAGGACTGCAGGAACTTTAGATTAGGTAGCTTGTAGTATGAGCTTTTAAGCAATGATGACAGCTAGTTCTATGTAGTAAGCTCAATGTGGGAACAACACTCCTCAACAGTACATGACAGGTCTGCAGGCACTTTAGATTAGGTAGCTTGTAGCATGAGCTTTTAAGCAGTAAAGATAGGTAGTTCCAGGTAGTAAGCTTGATGGGGGACCAACACTCCTCAACAGTGCATGACAGGACTGTAGGCACCTTAGATTAGGTAGGTTGTAGCATGAGCTTTTAAGCAGTGAAGACAGCTAGTTCCAGGTAATACGCTTGATATGGGAACAACATTTCTCAACAGTGCATGACAGGATGGTGAGCAAGCTAGATCAGGACACCGAAACACTGCTGATCTGCTAAGTGATATTTAAAAATGGCACACTTTTACTCAGGGGAATATGTAAACTCCATTCCAAACCTGCTAGGGGGAGGGGTATGACAGTAATGACAGGAAAAGAAATTGACAGTCTTAAGATGCCATGTTGGTAGAATTTAAACACTGCAAATGTAAGTGTCAGAAGTGCAATGTTAAGGCTCATACAGTATTTGGCATATAGCAAATAGCATTTGCCTAAAAGCCATGATTTATAATAGTAAAATTTCATAGTTTGCTGAGAAAAACGAAATCTTAAAACATTTTGGGTGTCCTGGAAGATCCTTTCTTGTAGGAACATGTGGAAATATTGGGATCAATACTTCTGTTGTACAATTAGACAGAAAAGAAGTTTGTGCATATCTGCAGTGTGTATATGCCATTTGAAGGGGCTTAAATGCAAGACTATTTATCCAGCTTACTTTAAGACTTCTTTACCAACCAGGGTTAATACATTTTTGTAACTACAAGAAGCTAAACAGTTTCTAAGGGTATGAGACACCAGGAATAATGCAAAGATGAAAGTGTCTGAAACCAAGAACTAAATATATTAAAACAAATCTCCCAAGCCCTTCAATTGTAAAAAAATGATGACTACATAGTAAAAATAAATCTGCTCTGTACGTTTTCTTTTTTGATACTTTTAACTGGAGTACTTGTTTGACTTGTTTGCTGTACTCTGCTTAAATATTGTAGATCTCTGTCTGCATTGGAAAGCTTGTTTGGCTTGCTTGCTGTACTCTGCCTGAATATTGCTCATCTCTGTCTGCATTTTATTTTGAACTGAAGATTTTCATTTAAGGTTTTGTTACTTCTATTTTTTATCTTTTTCTTGGATTGCATTTGCTTAGTTTAAGTTTTCTGTTCTGTTGGAGTTTTAAGAGGTCTTGGTTAAGGTCAGTTAGAAAATTTAGCAAACAATTCCTCTGCAAACGGTGGATAATATTAGCTAATTGGTGGGAGGAAATGAGAAGTAGCTTTCCTCATTTAGCTAGAAATATTTGGAGGCATCTCTGTTTAGCTGGAGTGCTTGTTTGTCTTTCAGGCCAGTTATTTTACATTAAGAAAGTTTGTAGTCTACACTCTTGTGGCAAGAAAGGTATCTCACATCCTTCTATGTTGGGAATTTCTGGTTGAAGGCTTATTGTGTCTGTTATTCTAAAAGTGTCTTAGTTCTAGTTTAAGCACCTGGGCTTCAGGCCAGTTATTTTACATTAGGAAGGTTTGTGGTCTACACTCTTGTGGGAGCAGAGGGTAGCCTCTGCCCTTCTGAGCTGGGAATTGCTGGTTGAAGAGTTATTGTGCCTGTTGTTCTAAGAGTCTTTGTTCTGGTTTAAGCATTTGGGTTCCAAACAAATTATTTTACGTTAGGAAGATTTGTGGTCTAAACTCTTGTTGCAGGAGAGGATAGCCTACACCCTTTTCAGCTTGCAATTGCTGGTTGAAGGCTTATTGTGTCTGATATTCTGAAATGTCTTAGTTCTGGTTTAAGCACTTGTGTTCCAGATAAGTTGTTTCACACTGCGAAGGTTTGTTGTCAGCACTCTTGTGGGAATAGTCTACTGAATTGCTGCTTTATTTAAACTGTTTTTGTTGTTGTGGCTGTGATTTTCTACACTTCTCATTGTATAACATAGGCTAGATTCAGGCTTGCTGAATCTAGACTGTTTGGTATAATTTCAGAACTAAAACCAGCCATCTTGCATTAAGAAGGCCCCCTGTATCTTTGTGGCAGAAGTGTCCAGCCAAGGGCCCACCTGAGTTGAGATTGCTGGAATAAGGCTCATTCTTGGGCTTTCCCTTTGGTTACTTTGCTTAAAATCATGTAACTTTACTTTTATTTGAGCATCAGGTTTGCACAGGTTTGTGCTTAGTTTACTGGAACTGCTCAGAGATTGCACTGCTGCCCTTCCGAGCAACTCAGTTGTGCATTGTGAAGCACTGGTGCACTTTTCTACCCCTAGCCCTCCATAGAATAGCCACTTTTTGTTGCCAATCCAGGGGGATCAAGTATCTGTCAGCCTGGGAAGATATGGTTGAAAGAACATGCTGCTTTTCCAGAGATAGTCTTCACCTCTCACCTCTTGGCTTTCAGTTAATAGCAAAGATACTTGCCCCCATAGTGCCTTTTTAAGCACTGTCATAACAACAAAATCCCCAATCCTTCCATCAATCAGGATTCATATATAAGCATTAACACACCCGTCCTAAGATTCCTGGACTTTGTTAATATAAATGCTGTGGATCAGATAGTCTGCACCCCCATGAGGAGTTTGAATGTCCTAGACATAGTACTCACCAGCATAAGGGATCTCTGCAATACTCCCTGTATGTTGCCTTCCCTGGTAAGGTCTGATCATAAATCAGTCTTGTTTGAAGTAATGATCATACCTGACCCTCCCTCAAGAGCAAATAGGATGAACAATTTCTCCAAAGCAAACTATAGACTCCTAAGCAATGACATAAATAGTTTCAAACACCCTGCTATGACTGTCAACAATGACTCACCTACAGAGGTATATAAAAATGCCCTGGCTAAATACCTGTAGAAATGTATAGACTCAGCTGTACCTGAACAGATCACAATAAGGTCCTCACAAAAAAAAAAGCCACCCTGGTGGACATCAAGCATAAATAAGTTATACAACAAGAGGAAAAAACTAATGTCCAAGAACAAGAGGGAACTGACTCGGCAGAGGAAGGATGCCCTCCACAGTTTGAACAAGCAAATTAGATATCTTGTAAAGTTCTCTAAAGGCAATTATGAAGCTAAACTAGAAGAAACTAAAAGGGAAGGCCCAGCTTTGTGCCAATCTGGTAGTGGATGATACCACTCACTGACCCTGAGGACATTGCAAACCTACTAGCAGACAGATTTGACACAAACTTCACCCCCCTGCCCCACCAGACATACCCCAAAGAACACCTGTCATTAGTCTTCTACCTAGTATTTCCAAGAGCAAGTCATAACTGCACTCTCCAAGGTCAAAAACACTGCCTCTATGGGACCAGATAACATACCAGGCTGTCTACTAAATAGTCTAAAATATGAGTTAGTGGAACCACTTGGCACCTTCTTCAACCACAGCCTGAGTACTGATTTTGTCCCAGCAGAGTGGAAAACAGCAACAGTAATTCACTTGCACAAAGGGGGTCCATCATCCAACCCTGAGAACTATAGACCCATAAACCTAACCAGCCTTATTTGTAAGGCCATGGACAGAATCATCATGGACATTATCAGCAAAGATTTGGATGACCTTCAACCTCTTGACCCAACCTAATCTGGCTTTGTTAAGGGTAGACCATGCTTATTAAACCTGGTGGGCTTCTTTGCGAATGTCACCAAAGCTCTGGATGAAGGCAAAACAGTACATATAGTCTATCTTTACTTAGCCAAGGCATTTGACACAATCCCTCACTCAGGCGTCATCACCAAATCATATGTTACTAGATGGGTAGCCAACTGACTCACCAACAGAACCCATACAGTGAAAGCTGGGGATTCAACCTATACCACTAAAAGTTAAACCACTGGTGATACTGCACAAACAAGTCCAATGAAAAACACTTAAAAAGCCAAAAATTTAATGTAAAGCTTTCGGGTTAACCACGTTTTAAGTGTTTTTCGATTCAACCTATACCAGCAGACCAGTCACAAGAATCTGTGCTGGGTCCCTAACTGTTTAGAATCTATTTCTCAGAAGTACATGCAAAAATAGATGGCCTGTGCTTACCAAGTTCACCAATGACCGCAAACTTGGTGCAATCATTGAGTCTCCCAACAATGTAGACATATTACAAAAAGGGCTTACACAGACAAATGACTAGTGCCAAGGCCACAGACTTAAGCTAAACACAAAAAATGCATTATCATCCCCTTCAGCATAGGGGAAGTCCCTGTAAATTACAGTATTAACAGTATCCTCCTTAGCTCACACCTTGTGGTGAGAGATTTGGGAACACAGGTTGACAGCAACCTTAACTTTGATTACCATGAGTCCACAGTGGTAAGGAGGGCCTTCTATGTTGCACATATCATAAGTAAGGACATTGCATCAAGAGCTAAGGATAACTCCCCCATATTCATGTCTCATCAGACCACTAATATAGTATAATGCTCCCTTTTGTATTTACCTCACCAGACACCTGCAGCAGCTGGAGAGACCTCAGAGGTTTCTCACCAAGAAAATTCAGGCCCTTCAACATATGACCCACATGGACAGACTGAAGACTCTGTCAATGTACTCTGCATCTTATAGGCTGCTGAGAGGAGGCTTGTGCCTGGCCTACAGAGCAGTCTCAGACATTGCCCTAATGGAAATACTGCATATCTGCAAGTCAAGTGGGACGAGATTCACTCACTCTAGGGATCTTAACCTAGCCTGCGACATTAACAGGGCATGCTGGAGAGACAGATATGTCCCCCAGAGATTGTTACTTCTCTGGAACAAACTCCCAATTCATGGAAAACAGAGCTCCTCAATGACCGTATTTAAGTGTAACTTAGACAACTGGATGGGAGACTGTAAATTTACCCCAGGGGTATCACCTATGATCCTCTTGGATAAGAGCAGTTTGTGCTGATCATAAACTTGCACTGCAAATATGGGTCATACAACTTGGCCAATAAAGGGACAAGAGTGTAACTTGGCTAGTCTTATAAAGGCCTTAGGGCCAATAGCCTAGTAACCTGCTATGAAACAATGAACCTATGAACCTATAGTACCATATGATCAAGGTTTGCAATAAGAGATGAGAAAACCGAAATAAATAAATAAAATGTTCTGTGACTATGAAGAACATAATAATTTTCCTTAGAAATGGGCAAATATTTCATAACTTTAAAGAAAATACAAATACTTTCCATAGGCACTTAATTTCTTTTAGTGTCTATTTAGATGGTATTGTAAGTATGGTTTATACTATATCAAAGTGTGAAAGATCTTTTATTAGCAGCATTAATGATAGTGGGATATTTAATTAGTCCTGCTCAGTTATGGCCTTGCTATGTATGTGTAGCCAAGGTGCCATATTACTCATCCAGTAGTTATTTGGCTAAGAATGAGCTTTACATTTGATAAATATGCTTAAATGGTTTTATTTGCAGGAAAGTTTGCTTAGTTAATATGAAACAGAAGAGTTTCAATAAGTTATTTTTGCTGGGGCCATACAGCTTACCCCTGAATGCTTTTAAGATGTCTAACTAAGTGTGACATGCTGGGTCACATGTATAGTGACATGGTGTCACTGATTCTTGGTGTCAGCTAAGGGAGATTTACCCCCTATGTGGAAGAGATACAATGATTTGTTTTTATATAAAATACAGATTATTTTATTTAACAGTAACAAAAGCTATTCCAATCATGAATAATTGTTATTGCAAATTCCTGTCTTGGAGTTGCTGTAAAGTTTTGTATTGAATATGTGTTCAGGTATTCATGGGACATGCATTTTACCTTTCAACACTATATTTTAGCATGAAAGTAGCTTTCAAGTGTGACTTTAGCAATCCATCATTTATTATGGGGATTCATGTAACCAGATATGCATTCATTACATATTTGATTGGATATCATGGTGAATACTGACAGGCATGTTGTCTGTGTAATCTAACAGAGATAGGCTTGGCTACATTCAGCTTGCCACACAATGCTTTAGGGATATAATTATTTGAGATACACACCAAATGTATTGTTTATATGCTGGATCAGGTATCAAATAATATATAGCCAAGGCACATTTTTACTGTCCACTTACTATTTTATCTTGCATGTCTGTCTCGGCCTGTTTCTCATTCACTTATTTATTTATTTTTCTTAGATTTAACGTGTCACATAAATAGCAGTAGGTTATTTTATGAGGCATCTTGTCACCATGTGTGATATATTGAATGCAGAACATTATAAAGCATTTACTTCTTACGCTGTCTTATTTTATTATTAATGCTGTAGTATTTGTTCTCTTACTGTGAACTACAGTTTCTCCCTTAAGACTTGTACTGATAATGTGGGATGTTTTTCTTATTTGTATCAATTTGTCTCTCTTTGTGGACATGTTAACAAATCTAAGTATCTGTAGTACTGGGAGTGCCATACTGGGAGGATGCCACAGGACTTATACTGATGCCGTTTAAGAGATTGATCCTCCAGGTTCTAGAAAGTAAAATAACATGCATAAACTAAAATGGACTTGCTGTTTTATTTCTTGAACATGAGTGGGTTAACTAAGCCAATTAAATGAGAATACAGGGTTTACTTACATTAGAAATCACAGACTAACATTGTATGCCATCAGGAGCTAATTTGGAAAGGACTGAGCAAAAGAAGCTCAAAAAATATGGTTCTACAGTGAGCCATTTTCCATGTTATAAGAGAAAAAGGCACAGAAGTGCTACCTGATGATACAGAATGGGTTTTCATTTAAGGCAGAAGTAAAACAATAATGAATAGGCATGACAGATATGAAGTTCAGACAGGGGCTGTTCTTTGTATGAAATCCCTGGAATCCACTGAACCAGCTCATAGTAAAGCAATTGAAGAAATAATCCCTGGGATTCATGAAAGCTATTTTAGCTATAAAGCTATTCTTGCATGGAGTGGATTGTGCCCATTCAGCACAGCAGTGCACCTTGCATATTCATGAAGGTATGCTGCCGTATAACCTGCAAGGGTACGACCTGTGAACATGTGCAGGGAGCATGTCCAAGTAGTGCTCGCACAGTAAACATGCCCCCTGCACTCATGAAGTGCTGTATAGCACTTTGAAAAAAAAACAGTGTCCGTGGACACTGTTAGCACACCTCACAGCTGAACAGATATTTGCAGAATGTCCAGATGTGTGCCTCATATGTTAGGTGTGTTACTCCTACTGTCCTGGTAAAACTTTGAGGCTCAAAGTCATTAAATAATAACAAACATTTGAGTATAAGACTCCACATCCTTCAAATAAGTCATGCTAATGCAAAACCTAATATTCTATCAACTTCCAAAGTTTGTATTTGTAATATTTAAAATCTGCCCCCCCCCCCATCATGTTAGGCTTTGTTCAGATCTTATACTCTAAGAGGTGGAAAGGTATGACTGTTAGCTATGTGCATATCCCAAAACTAAGAAAAATAAAACAAATAATTATTTTTTTCCCATCCCCACTATAGTCTAAGTGTAGCTGAGTGGGTGTGCATGTCATCCAGCTGTGTATAGCATAGCTTAAATATATGAAGTAGCTAAATAGAAATATACAGCCAATAGAGCCAAAGTGAAATAGTGTAGTGGTTAGAGCTTTCACTTCATATGTAGTCATTTACAGTTTGAGCCCCAATGCAGTTCATTCATCTTTATATGTGAAAACAGCACTAAAATAATCTTTTTTTATAAATAGGTAGTGAATAATATATATTTGTTAACCAGGGTAGGGTAGCAGGTCTAAATGTGAGGTGTCCATGTAGTACAGATGTGAAACTCCCATATAAACACGTGTCCCATACAGTATAACCACAACAGAATATAATGTAATGAAAGCACATAGGAGGATGTTATGAAAGGTAAACATGCATATCATAAGATGTCATTAAGAAGGAATCAACCCCACAATACTGATAGTCCATAAAATGAAAGTTGAACAATGCTAAAGTGTACTCAGCTATGCTTAGCCAGTGTAAGCATTATTTAAATTTGAATGCTTAGCAATAATTAGCATAGCTAAATGGATGTGCACACTGGTAAGGAGTGCTTAGCATCTACCCCCTTTAAGCAATGTTTATCTCTGCTAAGTGGGTTTGCCCATTGCTTAGCTTATGTCAGCATATTCAAAATCAACCAATCACAGAAAGGGTGGGAATCCAGCCCTATTTAAACCCCACAAGTGGGAATACAACCATAAACAGTTGTAGCTGCAGGCACTATGGCTGGAATTGGTGAGGGTGTGCATTTTTGGGTGCAGTGTTGGGGCATTCAGGAGTCCAGGATCATGGATGGACTCCTCATAAAACACCATGAAGGGAGACTGCTGCAGGACCAGTACCAGGGCTCCCAATACAAAGTGCAGGCCTGGGACCATCTCACATGTGACGTCACCAGTGCTACTGGTATCGCTCAGACTGGTGAGCAGGTCTGGCACCATTATGCTGACCTGAAGCATAGGAATAGGGACCTCTTGGACCAGTGTATCCAAGATGCTCAGGCACAGAATGTCCCAGCAGTATGTGTAAGTATCAGTATCAGTTATCGTGTAACAAAGTCCAGCCTAAGAATGAGATGGATAGGTATGCATAAATGTTTCTCTATCTCCTGTACAGCTGCCGATGAGAGGGCTGTGAACATAGATGCCCATGCCAGCAGGCTGCTATGGCTGTGTCATGATGCTGGTGAATACAAATCTAGCTTGCAGATGTCAGGGCAAATAAATAGAAAGGCTGCCAGTTGTTAGAAATGTGTATGGTTTGTACTGAATAAATGAGACATTAGCAGAGTAATAGTGATGTACAGGATATATATATATATATATATATATATATATATATATATATATATATATATATATATATATATATCAATAAACATGTCAGTACCTGTCAATAAAACTCAAAACCCCAGACTGTTGTGTTTGCTTTGCTATGTGGTAGCATGAATCCAAATGTGTGCAGGTTTTGCACAGAAACTGTGGCTCTGACAGCCTTAATTAATTGAGACTCATCTGACAATGATTGTGGAGTTGTAAAACAGACTAACTATAAGAAATGTTCCATGCACCAAGATCTAATCCCTGAATAGTAATGCTGTGTTAGCTATTGTTTTCCATACTGCAATATGTGAAAGTATGAATACACAGTATAAGAACTATCTGCTGTGCATGAATGTCCGAATTACAAAGCAGATTGTGCAAACAAGAAAACAGTCAAGAAGGAAACAGCAGTTCCCCAATAGTTCATTATGATAAAACACAACATTGTTCTATCCTTTTGCAAAAGTAGGCACAGTTCATATCCTGGGAGTGGTATTAAGCTGTATCCATAATCTCACCCAAGAATCTGTAAATATGTGTAGAAACAGTCAGGTATCGTTAACTGAAATTTCCTCCACAGATCTGCCAGGTAAGAAAATGTATAAATAAGCTGTAAGAAGGCTGTAATTATACACTGTGTACGACACCATCTGTCCAACCCCAAGGCTGCAAATGACAGCAAGATAAGTACATACACCAAGTAGTTTCCTCCAAGAAATGTCCCTCAAGTGTCACGCTGTCACAGCTAGTGGTCACTGCTGCCAACACCCAGGGTGACCAATAGAAATCAAGCTAGAGTATGGCAGTAGCACACACACACACACACACACACACACACACACACACACACACACATACACACTATGAGTGCACATATGTAGCCTTGACTATGTGAATATGGGTAGAAACAGTTAGGTAGTGTTAGCAGAAATTTCCTCCACAGGTCTGCCAGGTAAGAAAAGTTATAAATGAGCTGTAAGAAGGCTGTAATTATACAATGTGTACAAACATACCACTGCTCAACCCAAAGCCATAGGTCGATGTAAAGTGAGGTAATACCTGGAGAGAAATGATTAGAGCAATGATCATTAAAACTGTGAGCAAGTGAAGCCTATACAGTTATTAATTGACATCTCTCTCTCTCCCCTACACTATCTGCACCAATAATCTAAACACATAAATCATTGGGTATGTTTTTCACCAAACCTATTGTTGGGACATGTGTCCTATTATTCTAGAAATATTTAAACATTTGATTATTAATGTTCCCTGTTCAAATACTATCATTGATGGCCTGTTGCTGTCAATGTAACCTGCATGCTGTTATAATGCCCACTATGATTCCATATATGCATGTGCTCTGTTTGCTATACAGCTGTTTCAAATATGTTGTTTTGGGTTAATGGGAACATCCATGCATGCTGTTATAACTAATCCTGGAATGTGAGGTTCATGACTAACCAACATATGTTGTAAAACCTCAACACCATAGCACATCTGGGAATGCCGATCCCAGTGGATCTGCCTGTCCCACCTCAACTGGCTGTGGCACCAGGCCCCAGCATGTCTGGGACCCAACCCGAGACCTACTCATCAGCTGGTCCAGCACCACCTTCACGTGGAACTGCTTCAGGGGATGGAGCCAGTCCCCGCCCCGGGAGTGGGCGCGACAGGACACCGTCACCCATAGTCAGGTCTGGGGACTGGTATGTAGCAAGCTTCAAAAAGAGTTTGGAGATCAGCTATGCAAGCTTGAGGGCAGTGTGATACATCTTCAGGGTCAGCTTGCCCCTCATGCTCAGCCCCCAGCACAGCCACCTTTGGGGCCATGAAGGTGCAGTGGTAACTGCCCATGGATGGGGGCCTCAGTCCCACTGTATCTATTTGGGGGCTCGTGTGCATCTGATTCCCAACCACCCTCCCCATCCAAGGTGTTTACCCACCACACATCATATATCGCTCCTGTCTGCTGTCTTGTCTGACTTCCTACCCAACTTAACTCCCCAAATATACCTACTATCCTTCCCCAGCATCTCATTCTCACCTTATTAAAAAAAGGGCAATCTGTTCTCAAAAAAACAATGTTGCCCCATACATAGCTGTCCATTTTCACACTCATCCACTAGACACATATAATCTGGTTTAATTGGCTTAACAACACATCACTGTTGTCCTCACCCCTCTCTCAGACATTTGAGTGTCCAAATTCACCTCCAAATACTGTACAAATGCACAGCTGTTGCATTATCAGAAATGGGCAGCTATGGACCTTCCCTACACCTGTCCTGCACGTCCCTAGCTATCTTTCATATTGCTTTTCCCTCTGCATGTCCCCTTTTTCACCACTTTCCTATCACCCCTTTTTTATTTTCTTTTAAAGAAATTAGCATATGGGGTAAGTGGGAGTAAGTGGCAGTAAGTGAGTTTGTGCGATGCTAATCAATGCCTACACAGATTAAGCATTTTCTCATTTAACAGTGTGTTGACATTGCTTACCATTGCGCAAATCCATGAAAACCCACTTATAGCTGCTTAAAACTGCCTTAATCTCCCTGTCTCCATCAGCCACTGTTCTGCCCAGCAACAAAATAATCAGCCCTGCCAAGTCTTGAACCCATAACCCTGTCCACCATATTCAGAGCAATCTACCACTATGCCATAGTAGGGAACAAACACTGTGGAATCAGTTATGTTTAGTATATATAAATATATACATATAGATGTGTATGGTGATAGATAAATATGAAAAAGTATATACATCAGATATTTGGAGCTATACATATAAAACAAATATATATACATATATATATATATATATATATATATATATATATATATATATATATATAAAAATATATATATATATATATATATATATATATATATATATATATATATACTTGTAACATGTACTGGAGTCATACTCAGCACCATACCTCTCCACCTCTACAAAGGCTGTCAAATGAGGGGACAAAAGGCCAAGACCAGGGACATAATGTACGTACTGCAACTATAAATGTAGAATGTTGCTACAGTAACAGAGTTTGTGTCAGCGTACATGTTCAGAAGGATGTGAGTTTTAAAACTGAAATCTATGTAATCATTTTATGACATAAATCCTCACATCATTACAGTGATTTACCACAGAAATGAAAATAATGATTCTGTGGAACAGACCAGAAATATGAGCAATAATCCTGGACAGTCTGAAACAATCTGGCCAGTCGACAGGTATGCTCAGAACCCCTTAGTGCAACAAATCTAGACCAAGCCTGACAAGGCGGGGTGTAAAGCCATGAAACTGGGAACATATCCTAAATACTGGACTAGATAAGGTGACACAGTTGATGCAGTAACACCCTCCTGTCTGTTGTAACATATATTGACTGGAATAGCCCAAGTCCAAAACCGAATTGCTCCCCACTAGTTACTGACATAAATCTTCACATCATCCCAGTGATGTGTCAGACATACACAACACATATGGGGATCAGCCAACAGTAAATCTGATAAATATCGGGACATAACATCACAGTAGCGAAACTACACTGAACTACTAGGCATGTCACCAAGTGTCGTCTAAACTACAGGCAGACTGACACAGCACTACCCTAATTATGCTATGGAGGAATGCACATGTAATTGCAAATATATTAGGCACTACAGGGATGTAACAGCACTGACCAACATACACAAGTGTGAAAGTACATACCCAGACCCAATCTCACCACATTCAAAGTGACAGACTGGTAAACCACATGAACAGTAGAGTATATGGACTGTGTGAACAAAATCATAAGCATGTTTGCCACTCACACACTACCCCTGTATATATATATATATATATATATATATATATATATATATATATATATATATATATATATATATATATATATACTGGCCCAATTCACATTGTAGTCGGACATCTGACTGTGGTATGGGACATGTGCCAGTCTGCCTCTACAAACATATACAGCTGATAGAGCACCAGAAACTGGAGCAGCATGCAAAGTCAGATAGAAAAGGACCCATAGCACTTACATTTACCCCTTTCCCTACACAGACCAAATAACACATTCACAGTACACTGATACACGATCCTGACAGTCTGTCAACAATTGCCAGAAATACACAGTCCTCTCAACTGTATGGAGTCCCACAGAACATCCAGGCTTTGTCCTCATATATAAGGCCTTCTACACATAACATGTCTGGCAGTCTGATACATCACTGGGATGATATCTGGAAGGAAGTCACTATATAATGATATAGTATACATATCCACCTCTTCCAGCATGACATCTGGACAAAGCCTGACATACTTGGGGGCAAAGGACCAAACACAGGGACATTATTGACATATTGTCATTAGAAACTGAGAAAGCTGCTGGTGTAACAGGGTTGTTGTAACATATCTTTTCTGAGGGATATGAAGTCAGAAACACAAATTAATGTTACCATTTACTGACTGCAATCCTCAGAATGTACTACTGAATTTCCAAGGCCGAAAAATGTGTGAGAAACACATGAAATATAAGAGTCCAAACTCTGGCCAGTCTGCAGATAGCCCTACAGTTGAGAGTTATGTCAACTACATAACACTGTCAGACTTAAATTCATGCAGAGCAGTCATGTCCACACAAACCCTGTCAAACTAGCATTACTTCAACTGTATAACAGCAATACTTACATTCTGTCCCTATGTTTGGAACATTCTCCCCCAGTTTGTTGGGCTGTCTCCACAGTGTTTGTTGTAAGAGGTATTTCCAACTACCCTCTGTTATACTGTCTGCCACACACCTCTATGAGGTCCTCCTCAAAGGCAAAGAAAGGGGCAACACCTATATGAAGTACTTAGGTATAGGAGTGTGTTTCCATGCTATTGGATATGGGAATGATACCACAGCTGTTTTACATGCAATTAGCTTGTGCACAGACCATCAGCTGCTCATGAGCATTACCTACTAAAGGCAAGCTGCTGCCTGTACAAAACAGATGTATATCCTATGAGTGTCTCAAAGAGAGACACACACACAAACAAACAGACACACACACACTGAAACTGATGGATTATACCAACTGAACTGAAAAAAAAACACAGGTATGTCAAACAATTAAGCATGTAATGGAATGTAGTAGGGGGTATGTAAATGTGAAAAATAGGAAGTTCAAACAATAGTATGTCTCAACAACACATACTGTACTGATATATTGCTGAGAAGAACCTATGGCCATAGCATCTGTATCTGTCTGCAGTGACATAGCACACAGCTCAGGGCCCTGAGTCACCCCAGGAAAGGATGGCTCACATATGACCACTACTGGAGTGTGTGTGGCACAATACTGACTGTGACACTGCTAGGCCAGCTACTGGGATGTTACAGATATCCATATGTTAATTGTCAATACAAATATGATATACATGTTTGTCTCAGACATCTGATGAACCTATACAGGGTATTTGCATACTGAAATACTGTTGCAGCTGTGTGTGTTGAACTGCATGTGATATACTGAGCTCATACCATTTAACTGGCCAGTGTTATGCACACTGGCCATATGTGTGCCTCATATTTGTAGTTATGTCATCAAGAGTTGTGTTACATCTGGCAAATAATTGTAAACCTGTGAACACTGACATTACAACATCACCTTCTCTTTCCTGTAACCATTAGTAGCTGCCACAGCAGATCAGTCTCCATGTCTTCCAGTCCTCTGCATCTTGTTCTGTCACACCAGCCACGTGCATGTCTGCTATCACCACATACATACACCTTATCTCAGGCCTTCCTCTTTTATTCTTACCTAGCAGCCTCATCCTTTCACAAATATACTCAGCATACCTCCTCATCACATGTCCAAACCAACATAATCCTGCCACTCTCTGGCTTTGTCCCCAAGCTGTTCAACCTGGCCTGACCCCGTAACATACATATTACTAATGTCCACCCTCGTCACATCCAGTGCAAATCTTAACATTATTAACTCTGCTACATCCAGCTCTGACTCGTACCTCTTTTTTCAATGCCAATGTCTCCAACTCATATAACATATCTGGTCTCACTACCCTATTTTAGACCTTCCCTATCACTCTTAATGGTACTCGTCTGTCACAAATCACACGTGAACTCTTCTCCACCACCCACATCCGGGTTCCTATCATATGATCGAAGTCGTACAACTTCGAATCATTAAGGACTGAACTTTAATGACCAAAGTTGTAAAACCTCGAAGCATATAACGGAGATCACTATAGAGCATGGAAAGGGAAGATTTCACTTTACTGCACTGTAGTGCAATCTTGGTGTTGGTATATTTAAGTAACGGCGGGTGTGCAGGGGGGGGCTTGCCTAGTGCGTTTTTTTTTTTTAACTGTTTTTACTTTTTTTATGTGTGTTCGAAGTTCCGAGACTTTGGTCATTAAAGTTCGTCCTTTAATGATTCAAAGTTTTGGAACTTCGATTATATGATATAGACCCCTACATCCTGTCTTCACCTTACCCCCACACTCGCCATTACTCTGAACTGTTGTTCCCAAGTATTTACACCTATCCACATTTGAAAACTGTACTCCCTGCATCCTCACCATTTCTCTATCCTCCCTCCCATTCACACACATATATTCAGTCTTAGTCCTGCTGAACATCATTCCTCCCCTCTCTAGACCATACCTCCACCTCTCCAGGGACTCCTCAACCTGTTCCCTCTTCTCACTACAGACCACAATGTCATTTGCAAACAGCACAGTCTAGGGGTACTCCTGTCTGATCATGTCTGTCAACCTGTCCATCACCACTGCAAATAAGAACAGGCTCATAGCTGATCCCTGATGTACTCCCACCTCCACCTTAAACGCACCTGTCACTTACAATGCATAACTCACCACTGTCACACTAGCCTTTTACATATCCTGTAGCATTCTTATGAATTCCTCAGCCACTCTGACCACCTGCACAAACACTCTTGGCATAATGTTCCTTCAGGTTAACCCCTACATTAGTTCCCCTCCCATACACACCATGATAGAAGTATTTTTACCTGACTCCGATACATACACAGCTATATACCCCTTCCATTTGGTCTCTGGCACACACAATATATCCACCTTTCCTCTGTCCAGCATATCAGCTAGCTCTGTCCCCATACCAGTCATAATAACAACATTAACAATTCCTAACCTCACTACCACACACCTAGCCTTTCTCCTCCCTGCCTACCATATGAGCATCAGACATCCTCTAGGGTATGTCTGTGAATGCAAAGGCTACTGCACTATCAAATGACATATGCGTGTTAAAGCAATATGAAGACAGTGTCACAAATTGTGGCCCATAGCCCACCATGTATGTGCACTGTCCACCAGATGTCCTGCCTTAAAAGGTTGACATGACTGACTGAGCAGCAAGGCTGTAATTACAGTATGCCATACTGACATAGACTAGAAATACATAGCAGGTATTACCTGTGCATATGTATGTATGGGTAGGTATACCTGGCTGCCTCATATCAACTGACATGGGATGCAAAACATCCAGTAAGTAAGCTGTACATGTACATGTGCGTAACCTTAGTTTCGGTGCATCCAACAGAGTTACACTTCTACAGCACTGGCTGTGGCATTGCCCTGACACAGACATGGGTAGTACAATGAGCAAGAGTATCACTTTGAAACTGTAGAGGTGGCCAACTGTGTTCTGACATAGTGTCCATGCCGACTACAAACAGATATAACCACCCACATAGCTGTATGGCCTCAACAATACCTTACTTGTAAAACCTGTCTCCACCAAAGTAGAGTAAACCCCTTTGCTGGACAGCAATGCACAAAACACATAATGTGATGCTATATTGGTTGTACAGGGTAACGTAGGAGCAGGCACCAACTGCACAGCATGTCAACTTTTGTCTAAATGAGCATATTAGGTCACAGGTGGATTACCGTAAGGCTACCTATGAGTACAAATTGGACACATTCACTAAGGGCAATCACAAGGCCATCTTCACATATGTCAGCAGTCTCAGAGGTAACAACCCAACCCACCCTGTAATGGTGGTCATTCACAGCACATACACACACACACACACACACTAGCTACAGCCAACCTGCTGCAGACAGGTTTAGGGCAAACATCACCCCCTGGATCACCATCAGTATAGGTGGACATGCACAGCACACTCACCCCTCCCCTCATCATCATGGATCAGGTGCAAACTGCCTAATCAAAATTAACAAAAGAAAGTTCCCTTGGGTCCTGATAAGATTCCTGTCTGCATCCTGCATGAACCCAGACATATGCTTCCAGCTCCATTACACACTGCATGCAAGCAACGCCTGAGCACCATTGACATCCCATCTGCAAGGAACAAGGCCACTTTCATCCCTGCACACAAACATGAATGATGAATGGCAGTTTATGCCATGTACTGGCCCTCATTGGGGGGAACATGGCACATCAGGACCAGGAGTACAATGCATATTCATACAGTGCTACCAGGTACAGGGGTTTGATGTGTTTGTAAGTGGTGGCTAATGATAGTCCATAGTCATGTAATGGCTCTGTAAAGAACTCTGGGCAATGTCTGAGGTCCTGTGATGCGTTTCCCTGTTTAAGTCTTCCAGGTGCTGTGCAGCAGCAACCACATTACACCAATGTGGAGACAGCAGCCATCACAGAAGCTGTAATCTTAAGCTATGCCATCCTTTCTGGCCATAGCCGGCAAAATCTGCAGGAGCGGACTGCCCTGTGGGATGTGATCATCCACAGAGTGAACATCTTGGGCCACCATGGACACACATACAGCAAGTCAGGCATAGAGCAACTGACCTGATACATCATGCCCGGAAAACGGCTGCTACTGTAGCTTGCCAACCTTATGGTAGCCCCCACACAAACTCAAACATGGGAAACAGCAGTCGTGGAGGTGAGCGGCACCCAGGAAAAAGGCGAGGAGCATCCAGGTAAGGCCCAAGTGCACATCAATGTAATGAGGTAACATTTAAACTGTCTTCTACAGAATTTCTGGAGGCATATGTCACTGCAAAATGGATTAGTGGGTGGGGTGTAGTAATGCACACAAGTGCACATCTATGGTGAAGGACAGCAAATTGTGTAATATCATAGTGTGTACTGTACTTGTGCAGAAATGTAGCATTCATCTTGTACCAATGCCTAATGTGAATCTGCTGACAATACCTCTCCCTCACAACTACATAGGCCCCTCTGTTCTGCACATGGGACAGCAGCCTGAACCCAGTATGTATGGGGTGTTCCTGTTGTGATTCACCAGTACCCCAGGCATGCTAAAGTTAATACACATGACCATGCACACAACTGTTACATTCGGCCATTTGGCAATATCTGCATATTCACTTGTGGTGGTGTTTACTCCACTACATCATGGTGGTCATCACAAGGGCCTATTTTCAGGAGATGTAACATATCTGTAGCATACCTCACAATCTGTCATTGCAGGACATCTGGACAAAGACTGACAAAATTGGGGGACAACATCCCAAATCTAGGGTCATATTGTATAAATTAGTGGTATACAGTGCATATAAAGGGTGTGCACACCTCTTAAAATGCCAGGTATTTCTGATATACAAAAATGAGAGCATGTTCAAAATACTGCCATCCTTTCATATGACTTATAACCTGTACAATTCAATTGTAAAGCAAACAAATCTGTTAGGGGAACAATAACATAACAACAGAACAACAACCTAGAAGCATATGTGTGCACAGGCTGAATCTAGTACTGTGCTGAGGCAGCTTTCGATATAACTACAGCAGTACATCTTATTGGGTACACAACTGACATCAATTAATAAGACTCTGATTAACAGCAAATAACAGTCAGCTGTCCTGCTAGGATTATCCTAACATATACCCAGTTTACTGCTACAACAACAGCCATGGTTCACATAGAGTTGATGAAGCTGCTAAGAGACCGCATGTTTGAGGTGTAGCAGCATAGAGAATGGTACTAAAACATTTCCACAGCATTGCACATACAATAGAAAACTGTGCAGACAGTCATCAAAAGGTGGTGAAAATATGGGGCTACAGTGACATTGCAAAGGAGTGGACATCCACCAAAGTATATGAGAATACAAGACCAAAACTGGCCAGGGAGGCTACCAGGAGCCCTACAGCAAAAGTGATGGAGTAGCAGGAATCTCTGGCAAGTACTGGGTGTGTACTACATGTCACAATAATCTTCCATGGTCTCCATATGTCCTGCCTATAGGGTAGGGTTGGAAAATGGCAGAAGTTCCTCACACCAAACAATATCCAGGCCTGGTGAAAGTCTGGAAACAATACATCAGGTCTCCAAAAAGCAAGTGGGAAAATGTGTTATGGTATTATCGGACGATGGTTGAACTCTTTGGCCACAAGTCTGACAGGTGTGTTTGGTGCAATAACACCACTGCACATCACCACAACACCACCCCCACAGTGAAGCACGGTGATGGCAGTGTCCTGCTTTGGGGTTGCTGTTCACAAGCTGGAACTGGGGCTGTAGCCAAGTTAGAGGGGATTATGAACATTTCCAAACACCAGTCCCTTGTGGCTCCAAATCATTGTGGTTTCTGCCACATAGTTGTGGATGGTGAGGAATTCCACCTTTCCACACAACAATGACCAAAGCCATACATCCAGATCAACAAAAGGATGGCTTCACCAGAACACATGCAATGTTCTGCACTGGCCGGCTCAGAACCCACAGCTACATCTAATAGGATGTATGCAGGGTGACCTGAAGAGGGCAGTGAGCAGAAAAAGGCGAACTGGAACACGATAAGGGACAACTTTAAAATAAAAATGAGGTTTAATAAATCCAGATAAAAGTAAGCGCTTTCGGCAAAATCAATATTTTGCCTTCTTCAGACCAACAGCAAAACGAGGCATGATACAATATTATATAAACAGGTGTTTTGTAAAAGGTCCAATTAGAACCCGATGCATTTTTCATTAATTAGTATCCAAGGTTACCTTAAAGAAGTAATGGTAATAGCCACAAAAATCATTCAAAATACATCGTCAAACTAACTATATAGCATAAGCTTTTTACCTGCTTTACATTTTCATAAAAACTGCAAATGCATGTAGTAATATAAATCATTCAACCTACTTAAAGGCTGAACATTAAAACTATAAACAGCTTAAAAAAGTATATATATATACGTGTATGAACAAAAGTGCAAAACCATGAAAGACAAACTGGGTACATACATACTAATTTAGGATGTTATAATATTGGTGGGGGACTGCAAAGTAACACTTCATCCCAAATTACATTGAACGGCTTAAGATATAAAAGTAGTAAAGTACATCCAGTTTACCTTTTGTAGGAAAGCCACTTAAGGACACATTTAATTGAAAGAGCGTCATTGATACCTGGCATTAAATGGGCTCTTGTTTGAATCTGCCACATTAATTCGTCAATTTCTAACCGAATTTGCCATGGGCCTCCTCTTATTTCAGGGGTCCTTTGCTGTAACACGGAAAAACTGAAAGTATGCCCACTGTGTTCAATTATGTGCTTGGCTAAAGCATTGTTAGTATCGTGCTTGCCAATAGCATACATATGTTCGTATATTCTAGTTTTGAGCTTACGCTCAGTTTTTCCGATATAGAACGCTTTACAATGGTTACACAAGGCCACATAAACAATAGATTTTGATTCACAATTGTAATGTTCATTAACTTTATATTTCTTGTCATTAATCAGGGAATATGTTCCAACTTTAATGTGTTTACACTGGGAACATGTTCCACACTTAAACATACCTTGTGGTCGGCTAGAGCGTAATTTATTCTGGGACCTTTCTAAAATAGTTTTTAGATTGTCCCCCTCCTGTAGGTTATCTTAGGTTTATTACCTAATATGTTACTAAGATTCCTATCAAATTTTATTACCTCCCAGTTTTTATTGAAAATCTCCTTGATTTGGTGGTACTCCAAGGAGAAGGTATGCAAAAAGCTGGTACAGTAAGTGTTGTTATCTGTCTTATGACTTTTAGGGTTTCCCCTAACAGGTAAAGTGTCTTGAACAGTGTGACCCATTTGAATTACATCATTACTAGTCTGAAGGAGAGGAAGAAAGTAACCCTCATGTCGTTTACGTGAAACTTCAGAAATAATACCAGTAATCAAATTGATTGGATAACCCCTAGATTTAAACATATTCTTTAAGTTATTACATTCTGCATAAAAATCCTGTTCATCAGTAACCATCCGTGCTGCCCTGACAATCTGCCCTTTAATGACAGATCTTTTTTGATGATATGGATGGTTACTGGAAAAATGCAGTAAAGAATTTGAATACGTAGGCTTTCTGACCAAAGCCATACATCCAGATCAACAAAAGGATGGCTTCACCAGAACACATGCAATGTTCTGCACTGGCCGGCTCAGAACCCACAGCTACATCTAATAGGATGTATGCAGGGTGACCTGAAGAGGGCAGTGCACAGGGGATGCCCTTGCAATTTGACATAGTTGGAGGTGCTTTGCAAGGGAGACTGTGCAATCATTGGTAAGTCAAGATGTGTCAAGGTGATAGACACCTTCCCAAGAGGACTTCATGCTGTGATTTAATCAAAAGTTGCTTTAACACAGTATGACTTTAAGGGTGTGCACACTCATGCAAACAGCCTATTGTACCTATTTCAATTACCAGATGTTACTGTAACTGATGTGTATGTTTTTCAGTTGGATTGCACAGGTTATATGTCATATGAAATGATGGCAATGTTATGACCTGATTTCTAGGGTCTCATGTGATATACCACAAAAGCTTGGCATGTTAACAGGTGTGTGTACACTTACTATATCCATTGTAAGCTTGGGAACTTGTTTGCGTAACCGGCTTTGTTTTAACATACATGTATTGCGGGTTATGCTGTCTGAAACTCAAATTAGGGCATTAATTAGTTGCACCAATCCAGAGGTCAACCCAGTAGCATATCAGATAAACACAGGAGTTATGAGAAACCAACCAAACATATGAGCCACACATGTAGACATTCAGCAAAACCCTGTACAGTTGGGAGGTATGTTCTGTAGAAGTAGTCACAGTGCTATACAGGTGAACAGCAATAATTTACATGGTTGCAGTGTGTGCTAGGTGAAGGGCCATCACCTACCAACACCACTCATGTATCCCAGAGGTGTATATTAGTAGTAATGGTCATTGGAAAGGGCTGCACTGCATGATGCTGAGGGTCTGTCCAGAGTTTGTATGTTATTGTCTGACTGCGTGTCATGAATGCCTCCAGTCAGCTAATGTGAGGTCTGTGCAATGCCTTTGAGGGATCTCACATACACGTGGGTGTGTGTGTGTGTGTGTGTGTGTGTCTATGCATATCAACAAACCTTATAGTGCCGGTAGTAATTTACATATGTTATTTTTCCCTCACAGGTGGACATGGTGGCTGCAGTCTCACCCACTCTGATAACTGATGTCAGTGTCTCTGCAGAGTCTGACCATGATAATACTCATATTGAGGCACAGGTGGAGTTGTCAGGGGCTGAATCTGTGCCATCAGTTGGCATCCCACTATTGTCAGTCCTGTCTAGGCACACAGTCACAGTGGCCACACACAGATAATGGACAGTTGGTGGGTGGTGGCATGGAACAGGCTACTGTGGTGACTATGGCAAGTGAGGGTGCAGGCACTAGCCATATCCAGAGTGCTGGCAAGGTCCCACACAGGCAGATGGGCAGGGGTGCTCAGAGGAGGATTGCAGCCCATCATGGCCCTTTTGTAAGTGCCACAGCTGCAGTCATCAGATATTTTGGGCCATCATGGGGGCACAGACATATAATGAATGTAATACCAGGCATATACGCATGATCATGGATGAGCATGTCCCTGGTATCTGTGGCAACATGAACTCACTGCAGCCATCTGTGAGCATAATGGGGTCATGGATAGACAGTGGGTGGAAGACCTTGGCACCTCTCGACCGTGGAATATCTGTGCTTGAGCATTTGGCGGATGCCGGCCAGCAGCCATGTGGATATAGGGCAGCACCATGATCAGCAGATGGTCCATGTGGCTGTGCACCATCACATTCCCATGCTGTCAGTAACACCAGCACTACTGAAGGGGATGTGTTATCCATACCATGACGCAGCAGGCCATGGGAACGTGATGCTGGCTGGTCCCAACAGGGATGCAGATTCAGAAGGCAGCAGTCACAATCAGGGAGTAGTACTGCATCTAGACTTGGCCCCGGTGGTGCTGGTGATACCCTTGGCAGGCCCAGTTCCTGTGTCAATGGCCAGAGACAGTGAACTGTACACCCTGCTATGTATGACCCACAACTGTCCAAAATACCCCTGTGTAGGGCGCCCACATGGCGTGACTGTGTGCAAACACACACACATCACCATCAGACAAGTCAACACCCCACACACACACACCACCCCTGCACAGCCCATTTAATGAACACCCCCCCCAAACACACACGTGATGTCAACTGTATGGCCCAGCCTAGGCTTCTGGCAAACCCACACAACACCCTGTGCATATGATGATACCTGTGCCACATCCATGCCATCCATACCATCAATGCATGGAAATGCTAATATGGGTCTGATGCACAGGGTGACTTTAGTAGAGTGTAGCTATTTAATGTTGTGTAAGGTGCTGTCATCTGGCATTTGTAATGGGTACACATCAGAGTGTGTGTGTACCTTTTCATCCATGATGCATTATTGGTTTTAGTAATACTAAGCAAATATGTTCTCACATGCTGTATTCTGTTTATGTTCCAGGTGTCTGCATGTCAGCAGGATGTGGCCCTGCAGACATCACCAATGAGGGGTATGGCTGTGTTGCAACACATCGACCATGACACTACTATAAATTGCTACATCATGTGGGTGTTGTCCCTTTACTTTTCCTGTATGGAAGACATCCTTCCTGTGTGTGAGCACCAGTGTTACAGACAGCAGG